>NC_137126.1:38250059-38435059 GCF_949319135.1 Squalius cephalus | reverse complement strand
TTTTCTCAGTGAGAAATTAGATCCATTTCTTATCCTGAACAAATGAAGTCAGTGCAATTCTCAGACATATTTGATGATGCTTACTGAACTCAGAATGAACTCCATTTGATGATGTTTATGACTGAAAATACTGACTCACAGCGGCAAACACAGATAATTTTTATCACTTTTTTTAGCAGCACTAATGAGCAAAAGAGACATTATCGGTTTAAAATATTAAACGGTTCTGAAATATTGCTGAGGATGTAGTTATTTGAATAACTTTTTATTTATACAAGATGTGACCAATGTGTTCAAATAAAACTGTACTGGACCATGTTTGGGAAGTTAGGGTATCTAAAATACAGACACAAAATTTTAAACATACCCGTTCAGGCTGAACCTGTGCAACGCTCCGCTAATTGACGACTCCTAGGTTTTGTACAGCGAATGTCCTGATGTATTATGTAGGGCTGTGATTTCATCAAAATCAATCGGAGGGTATAAAAATGATTGACGGGCTGGAGTCTCTTTAAAGTAAATCAGTTAGCTCAGCGGCCATCGTGACAACACCCCCCAGGCAGCTATTTTTTATCTAGACAATAGGCATGCAGGTTCAGATCTAATTCAATGGGGGAAAACAGAAATCTCTGCAAGTGTTTGTCAAGATTACTTTTCAATAACATCTCAAGGCAACAATCATAAATCAAACATTTTGCTGCTTTAGTTTAAATCCCACTAAAAAAACAGGCATGCATATTCTGGAATCAAAGGCGTTGCATTTCTCCTATTCATTTTGCCACGAGTGGTCTGTCTTTTCTTCGTATTACTGTCTTGTGAATCCCACAGGGCCCTGGCATTCTAGTCAAGTCACATGAGAGTTCAGCTCTGGGCTTTGCTGTGACCCCTGCTGCAGTTTACTGTTAAATCACATTTACCATTACCAGACAACAGACATAATCTAACTAACAGGCGCCCAATGAGATTTCATCCATCGACAGAGCACCGAATTCACCAGACTGCCACCAACCAAACAAACGCAGAAAAAAGCAAAATCCATAATATATTACATTCAGCCTCACCTACAAATTCTCCTTCAGACAAATCCTCCTAAAAAGAGAGTCTGGGTGAGGAATCACTGGCGCACCAGGAAACCTTTGACTAGAGAATATATAATTTATATAAATATATATTAATGCTTTTATTCTGCAAGGATGTATTAAATTGATCGAAAGTGGCAGTGAAGGCATTTGTAATGTTACAAAAGATTTCTATTTTAAATAAATGCTGTTCTTTTGAACTTTCTATTAATCAAAGAATCCTGGGTGGGGGGGGGGGGGGGGGGGGGTTTCACGGTTTCCACAAAAATATAAGCAGCACAACTGTTTAACACTGAATCAGAACATTAGAATGATTTGTGAAGGATCATGCAACACTGAAGACTGGAGTAATGATGCTTCAGCTTTGCCATCACAGGAATAAATGTCATTTTAAAATACACTACCATGCAAAAGTTTGGGGTCAGTAAGATTTTTAATGTTTTTAAAAGAAGTATCTTCTGCTCACCAAGTCTGCATTTATTTGATTAAAAATACAAACAAAAACAGTAATATTGTGAAATATTATTCCAATTTAAAACATTTGTTTTCTATGTGAATATACCGTAAAGTGTAATTTATTCCTGTGATCAAAGCTGAATTTTCAGCATCATTACTCCAGTCTTCAGTGTCACATGATCCTTCAGAAATCATTCTCATATGATGATTTGATGCTCAAGAAACATTTATGATTATTATCAATGTTGAAAACAGTTATTTACATTTTTATTTCATGATGCTATGATGAATAGAAAGTTCAAAAGAACAGCATTTATCTGAAATCTAAAGCTTTTGTAACATTAAACACTACCGTTCAAAAGTTTGGGGTCAGTAAGAATTTTAATTTTATTTTTGGGGGAAATAAATAAAATAAATCAATACTTTTATTCATCAAGGATGAGTTAAACTGATCAAAAGTTACAGTAAAGACATTTATAATGTTAGAAAATATTCTATTTTAAATAAATGCTGTTCTTCTGAACTTTCTATTCATCAAAGAATTTTGAAAAAATATTGTACACAACTGTTTTCAACATTGATAATAATAATGAATGTTTCTTGAGCATCAAATCATCATATTAGAATGATTTCTGAAGGATCATGTGACACTGAAGACTGGAGTAATGATGCTGAAAATTCAGCTTTGATCACAGGCATAAATTACAGTTTAAAATATATTAAAATAGAAAACAGTCATTTTAAATTGTCATAATATTTCACAATATTACTGTTTCTTATATAGTTTTTTGTCAAATAAATGCAGCCTTGGTGAGCAGAAAATACTTCTTTTAAAAACATTAAAAAATCTTACTGACCCCAAACTTTTGAACGGTAGTGTATATTTAAATAGATGATAACTATTTTAAATTGTAATAATATTTCACAATATTGCTGTTTTTACGTGTTTTTTAATAATATAAATATAGCCTTGGTGAGCATAAGAAACTTCTATAGAAAATATTTAAAAAAAAAACATTATGAACCAACCCTAAACTTTTACAGTAGTGTATATGGATGACAATTATGTATATGCATATTGAATATATATACATTTATAGTTGTTTCTTTAGATTTAATATATTTATACATTTTAAATAATAACATTTAAATGCATTTTCAGAAATCCAGGAGCCAATTGTATAAAATTTTGTTTTGTAGAATTATTCAAATTTAAACATTTTAAATTGTAATAATATTATAGTTTTTACTGGTTTATGATCAAATTAATGGATGATCATAAGAGACTTCTTTAAAAAAAAGAATTAACTGACCACAACATTTTGAAGGGAAGTGTATAAAGTTAATTTAATTCCATCTAAGTGTTAATTTAATTATAATGGTTGCACTTTATTTTACAGTGTGTGCACTTATGTGTGTACATGGGGAACAGGACTGTAAAATAAAGGGCTACCGTTATAATTTTCAGGGGTTTATTGGTATTTTCATTGTGATTATTGGTGTTAATAGTGTTTGCATTAGCTGTTGCACAAAGTTTCTTCGTTGCGCTTGGCGTTGTACGTAAGTTTGGTAAGATCAGTCGTTGGTTCAGGGTTAGACTCTGGGGTTTGATAATGAATTGTTTGGGCGGTTGTATGATTACAACTCCTGCTGGTCTGAGTGTTCTCCTACAGAGAAACACTTTGTAAATCTTTAGTACTGAGTTTTAAAAGATCCGACCGCAGCAGGGAGTCTTCTAAGGGTTAACAAAGGAAAGTCGGAGCGAGAGAGAGAGACTCTTTCGGTTTGATCTCTTGCCCCATAGAGACATGTGGAATTGTGGGATAGCAACAGCCTCTTTCCCACATTTGTATCTCCATGGTAACGCCCCATAGGGAGGTGGAAGGGTGGAGGTGAGCTAATCTCTAAGTCGATACAGAAGAATGTTCAACTCTAACTAAACTCTGAGAGTGGGGAGAGTTAATCTATTCTCTCTTCCAACTCAATGAGTTGTGTGTGTGTATGTGTGTGTGTGTGTGTGTGTGTGTGTGTGTGTGTGTGTGTGTGTGTGTGTGTGTGTGTGTGTGTGTGTGTGTGTGTGTACGTGCATGTGTGTATTTTGTGTATGTTGTGTTAAAACTAATAGACAGAAGATGACAGCATGGAACCAGCTAAATACTTAATCTACCATGAAGCTTTACACAGAAATAATTCAACATATATTCAAAAGGGAGTTATTTAATTATTTAAAGGGAATATTTATATTTGTTGCATTGAAGTATATTAAGTCTGCATATATTATCTGTATCAGATGTCTCTTATGGTAGTGTACCTATACTTTTCTGTATTTTATAAATGTACTATTTCAGAGACTTTTACTTTTGCTTTACTATACTTCAAAGCACAATATCTTAATTTTTACTCTACTATAAACATATTGTTCCTTGTTATTTCAGACTAAAGAAATCAAGACTTGGTCAGAGATATAATAACGATATCTGATTCAGGACTAAATCATTCTTTTGAGATGATTGTTTTTGATGAACCCATTGAATCCATGAATCGCACCGTTAAATACATTCCCAAATTGGACCGAATTTTAGTATTGTTTATTGTGATTGAAAATAAATAAATAAATAAACTTGTGTAAGGTGCTTTTAAATGAAAAGGCTACTATAAAAAGACAAGCTGATAAAGGAATTGTTCACCTAATAATGGAAATCCTGTCATCATTCAACTATACCTTTAATAGCTAGGACGAGTTTTGTTAATAAAAAGAAACATTTGCTTATTTGCAGGTCATGCATATTTAAAGTCTTTATCCACTAATCTTTTTTTATTGAGAGCTGGCTGTTTGATAACTTGTAATTTTATTGAGGACTTATACTTTTACTGGTGTAATATTTCATTGGAATATCTACTGTATACTTTAACTCCGGTATTTGGTCCAGCAATCCCCTTTCACATAAGGCTGATTTAATTGCCAATATGCATGTTTTCCTCAGTTCTACTCAGTTATTTGACTCCACTCTTACCTCTAGGCTATACTCAGATTACTCAGATTAAAGAACTGTCGCAACATCTTTCAGTTCTAGGGGCAACAGTATGAAAGTTGTAGCGACAGAGAGAGAGAGAGAGAGAGAGAGAGAGAGGGATGAGGTGTGCGCCACAAGAAAAGAGTGGTAGCACTTTTACACTGCTGAGAGAAATAGCTAAGGGATTTCTTATTTTATTTTCTTTGCTTTTATAGTGCAGGCCAGTTTAGGGAGGAAAGTGGGGAATGAAATTGAGACATGATGCTGGGCAGATCTGAACCTGCATCCCCTTGAGCACCACAGGTCTTTAAGCATTCTCTAACCTCATTCTTTCCTACTTTTCTCCAGTTTTCAGTGTATTCCATGTCGTATTAAAGTGCACCTTTTATGCTTTTTCAGATATTACCTTTCATGCAATGTAGCTGTTTGTGAATGTAAAAGATCTGCTAAGTTTTAAAGATCAAAGTGCTCGATATATATAAAGTTATTGTCTCGCAAAAGAAAGAATCCATTCTGAACTGCCGAAACAAGTCGTCAATAATTCTAGTCTCACTTCCGTAAACGTAACAATGTAACAAATTTGCATAATACCCGCCTATGGTCTTCATTTGGCTGCCCGCGAACAGTTTCTACTTTGACCCACCCTCAAACACTGATTGATTCGTGTTGTGTACATGATCTGCGCTGCAAAAGCAAATTATCTCTGTATACAAGATGAGGATGTGAAGAGTCAATGATTAAAATTACCACAGCGATACAACAGCAGTATAACCTTTTGTTGTGTTCACGTCATTTTACTGACAACTGGTTCTCAAATCTCGGCCAACACGGGATTTGTAAAACGCTTATCAATTAAAGATGGGATAGTGCCCACTTTACTTGGACCAACTACCTCCTCTGAATCACAACCTGTATGATTAATAATTGATGTACATATTTTCTACCCAGTGCAGCTGTAGGTCTCCGGCTAAGTCACGTTATTAAAGTCTTACTGAAATAGTTCTGCTAATCAGCTGTGGGCCCACTATTACCTAAAATTGTACTTTGAGTAATAATGAAGGATGGAGCAAGATTTTGGTTTACAAACTGTAATGTTATGTCATTCACGATAGTGCACGGTTAACGTGTGCACCGTTATTGATCCAACTAATGATACAGTTCCCACATGTGCACCACAATAAATTAAAAATATACACATTGGTTTGTTGATGAGCATACACTTGTTAATGCTGATGTAGAGGAATTAGTCACAACCTCTCATAATGTATGATAAACCGAGTAAAACTGATCACTGAGAAATGTCCTGCTAAGTCATCTTTGCGATGGAGGTTTGAGTTGAATAACTAGTTATTAACTAGTGTTTTATCATTGGACTCGCGCTCAACTTGATATGGTAAAATATACAGAGTGTACTATCGCTAGAGATTGAGGAAGCCTCCGGAGCTGCAATTCGGATATGGTAATGGCCGTTTCATTTCCGACACACACTGTAAGCAGTAGACCAATCACATTGCAGGCGTTTTTAGAAAAGATGTGTTCAATGCATATTATGAGAAAATGAAAGTGTTTTTTGACCTTTGATTTATGTAAACCTATTGTAGGAGACCTCCAAAACAAAATTAGGAACCTTTAAAATAGCATAATAGGTGTACTTTACCATGTCAACAAGAAGCCATGATTGAAAGAACTTGTCATTGAAATCTATACCTGAGGTCTGAAAAGAATGTAAACAAAAACCTCCATATTCACATCCAGAAGGTATATGAATGCAAGCACAGAATGCAGGAAAGCTTGGGCAGTGTGAATGAACAAAATCTCACAACAGTTGCTGCTGTTCATTGTATCTCCCTCTTTGGTGAATGCTGGGAGTAGGTGTGAAATTCATAAGGACATATTGCCAGCATTCAACTGATGTTGATGAAAATAATCTAATGAATTTGTTTGTGAAAGTTGAGTTACTCAACTAGAATGAGTGTAGAAAACCAAGGTCAACATCTCAGATGTTCTGCCATTTCTTTAGAATGAAGCCATCATGAAGCCTTTTGGGAAAAGATTGTGTCAGAATCAGCTGCTCTGAATCATGCTCTCTGAAAACAGACAGGCGTACAAACTTTGACCCTCCCTAATAAACCCGTAAAGGTTTGTTTTTGTGTTGCTCATAGGGGAGATCTCAAATGTAGTGTATGTCAGCTCTGAAACTGCAGCGCTTTGAATGTGTGGATATAGACGACAAACAGCCTGTATTGCTTTCCACATACACAGCCAATCAGAAATGAGTGACATTTAAATTCCCTGAGCATAAGGCAACTGAAAATACTGAGAGAGGAAAAGACCACAGCAGGAGCAGGCAAGTAACCCGACATGACTCTTAGAGCTGGGACTGTGTGTTGTGTGTGTGTGTGTGTGTGTGTGTGTGTGTGTGTGTGTGTGTGTGTGTGTGTGTGTGTGTGTGTGTGTGTGTGTGTGTGTGTGTGTGTGTGTGTGTGTGTGTGTGTGTGTGTGTGTGTGTGTGTGTGTGTGAGAGCAGGGACTCGTGTCAGCAGAGGGGCTGGCTGATGGAACGTCAGAGGCTGCAGATGAAGGGATGAGAAATGACGATGAGCCGAGCTTGGCTGTGTGGCACTGGTCAAAAGCGTGTGAGGGAGATATGAGCTCTGTAGATCAGATTAATCTTTACTCAGATGAGACGAAAGGGAAAAGCATCAAGGCTAGGTATTTTTTTCCTGATAAGTTTGTTGCTGCTGTCCATTGGGCACAAAGATTGAGGGGCTACAAATTCAGTTCAGACTTTGTGCGGCACCTTTTGTGCAAACAGTGCAGTATGATGTGCTGGTAAATACGTAATAAATAAATACACGAGTAAATCCTTTATGTATTAAAAGAAACAAAAACTTTGGCATGAATCATTTATAGTTTCCAATCTAATTTACTTCAGTTAGCAGTTTTGTTGTTTTAGTCAAAATGTCCTTTATATTTCAATATTAATATTATCACGTTTTGTCAATATTTCATCATATTAATACATTTTGTTTTCCATTTTTGTTTTCCATTTTTGTTGACCGTTTAAGGTATTTTTCTTGTCATATTTCTGTCAACAGAAGCTTTGTAATAAAAATTTAAATATAATATTTCATTAATCTTATTAAAAACTTAATTAAATCAAAATCATTTAATTATCTTCATTATACATTTTTTTTTTTTTTTTGTCCTTGTCAGCATGTTTGTTGGATGACTGTTGATGTAGCGGGATGAACAAAAACAGATATAACGGATGTGGTGTCAAGCCTTTGAGAGGTGGTTCATTTTAAATAATTCAACATCAATGTGAAAAATGGGGGCGATAGTGTGTCCAAAGGGTTTGTGATGCAGAAAATGAAAGGGGATGTGTTGTCATCACAGGCTGGTTGGTGTGGGTAGGATCTGGGCCCAGCAGTGGTGGTTTAATCCCTCAACCCCAGGATACAGAGTTCAATATTTCTAAAAGAGACTAGTCTTTTCTGAGTGCACGCTGCCAGCAGTACACCTTTACTGTGCCCCTCCTCTCACACCTGCTGTAGTCAGGAGACTGACTACAAGGCGGAGACCAAAAGGATGGGGCGGCACTGACATAAGGCAAGGCGGTAATTCGGTGATGCTGGATAAGAGTGGTGAGACCAGCACATCAACATCCATGAGGACTAGCATCCATTACTCTGGCATGTTCTTCTCCATCGCAAGGCATGTTCTTGCACTGTTTTTTATGTCTTGTACATTGACAGTGCCTTTAAAATGCCTTTACAAAGGAGTATACTGTAAACAATTGAATGAAAGTAAGTAGAATTGTAACTGAACTGAAATTGCATGTCTTCAGTTTTACTGGCCTTACAGGGAGAGGGAGAGAGAGAGAGAGAGAGAGGTTTTTTAATTGTATTTATATATACACCTTACACTTATATATATGTATATATCAAAAAAATGTCCTCTTTCTAACATTCAAATTCACTTTCTGTGCTTTATGCATATCTTTGAATGTTGCTATGTGTCTTTCTCTTATTTCAGCATTTTTAGCCATGAGCACTGTTGTATCATGTTAAAAAGTTTAACTTTTAAAAATGCATCTTAAGACACCGACTTTTTTGCATTGATTTTACTGCACTATGTTTTTGAGCGCAAGAAGGCATCCTCTGTGAACAACCCCTCAGAGAGCCTGATGTCTTCTGCAGGCTGTTCCATAGTTGGGGACTGAGCATCCTCATAAATGCTAGTTTTGACTGTTAGAACACGTTTAGAAGACCACAGAGACTTGTATGTAATAAACTTCACTAGCTTATTAGATATGGGCTGAGCTGCAAACACATTAAGAGATCTGAACACCAGTAAACCAAAATCAATTTAAGATTTACTAATCAAGGATGTGTAATGCGATAAAGCTGAAACATTTGGGGCCCTTTCTCATGAAGGCCAGCATGAGGACTGTCTGAAACAAAGATGAGACGTAATGTATTCTGTGTTAGGACCGAAATGCTGAGGGGAGGAAGAGCTAAATAAATGCTTGATGGGATTTACTGGAAATTTCACGCTTTGCGACATCTACCGCTTCTGCCACTGCTTCCTGGTCATCCCTTTTGTTCACTTGGAGATTTTATGCACGAAATAATGTTAAAGAGAGGAGGGAGAGAGGTTTCAGAACTTCCTCTCTCTTTCACTCCGTCCCTTTCGTTCCCTCTCTTCTAATTGCAATGCATACACACTAAGCGATCCATATTTTCAGACCTACTCGCTCTCTCTCTTTCTCTCTCTCTTTTTATCTCTTTCTCACCTAATTGCATGCGCACATTAACATATATTTCCATTCGGGCTAAAAGCAGTGGCTTTGTCTGCCACCGAATATCAGAGAATGTTCCTGCATGTTTATGAGTGATGGAGACGTGGGACCATCTATGAACAGAAAATGACATTTTGTTCACATTGGAAACAGAATGAAAATGGGGAACTGATGTTACAAACTGTGTGTGTGTGTGTGTGTGTGTGTGTGTGTGTGTGTGTGTGTGTGTGTGTGTGTGCGCGAGTGAGAGTTTTGGCATTATTTATTGACATGGAACGAAAGCAGCCTTAAGAAATCCAGCATATTCTCTGCCATCTCACGATCAGGGATTAGCCAAGTCTGCATGGGCAAGCATACACACACACCCTATTTTTGTCACACACTCCGAAAAATGCAATCACTTAAACTCCAAGTAAGGCAAAGAGCTCATATGCATGCAAACACACGTTAAATTAATTAACTGAAGTAATTAGTCATCCCCATTTAAGGTATGACATTACTGAGAGAGAGAGAGAGAGAGAGAGAGAGAGAGAGAGAGAGAGAGAGAGAGAGAGCCATCGACTGTGGAAACAGAAGTCAACTCGCAGACACTCGGTCGCCATGGGAACCACTGATGCGCTCAACAGGGGGTCACACATGATCAGGTCAGCCCAGAGCCCCCTTATCGACTTTGTTTCTCCATCTCACATCCATGCAATGGGGGGCCGCAATGTTTTTATAGGAAAGAAATGGCATTGTCCTCTAAAAGCTGACAAGCCTTTGATTTTTCTGACTCCCATTCTTTGTGGTCTCTCCTGATGAAAGGTCCTGCGGTGTGATGTGGTGCTCTGATCTAGGACCAGCTGTTGAGCCTAAACATTATCAGAGAAAGCACATGGCTGCTCTTAGACCGGTGGACATGGGTAGCCAGTGAACGCACTGCTGCATGTGGGAGGAAAACTCGCCGTTTCCATTATTAAGGCTGAGGTATTGAACAGGCAAACGGACTAGAAAAGAACAGTCACAGTACTGAAAGTTTTGCTGAGAAAGAAGGAAAGAAAGCGAAAAGAAGAAAAAGAAAACCATGAGATGGGGCCCCACCCAAGTCTGTAGTAGAAATGAAATAGTTTTATTTTTTCCGGTCTAGCACTCTCATATTACTATTAGGTTGTTTAGTTTATTCTAGCATTTTGTGTTGCTGAATTGTTTTTGTTTAAAGGGTTCATATGATGTTTTGTGTTTTCATGTTTTCCTTTTTCCTTAGTGTGTTATGTAGCTGTTTGTGCATGTATAAGATCTGCAAAGTTACAAAGCTCAAAGTCTCCCACAAAAAGATTTATTCTATCTAAAAGAGAAGGCAGATCCAGACCTAGCTAAAACACCTCGATCGATTTCTCCTTCACATACCTACGTCACTAGGTGGAAATATTTGCATTAATGCCGCCCAAATGCATACGCAAAGAAAGAAGGCGTGGCTTCAGTTATTGTAGTAGTGTTGTCGCCGTCATGTTGTGAGACGCTGTGTGTTTCTATGCGAAAGCAAAAGTACTTCATTTGGCCTTCCGAAAGTGGACGCAATTAGGAATCAGTGGTTAAGATTTATTTACAACACTGTTCCAGAACAGTACAACCCAAATGTTTGTGTGTGTGCAGCGCATTTTACGGAGGATAGTTTCCTGAACCTGGGAGAGTACAAGACCGGCTGTCCACAAAGGCTATTTCGAAAAAATGGGGCAATTCCAACTTTGCAAGTGCAATCTGGCACTTCTGAATCAGAGCCTGTAAGTATGGTTTATTATTTGTTAAAGTATTTGCTATTGACAGTTCAAATTTTGAGTTTTGTGCAGTGTAGAGTAACGCATATTGTTTGTTGTTCTTATGAGCAAAAGTGCAGAGATGGATTTAAGTTTACAAACATAGTATCCTCTGTTTCTCTGCTTATAACTTGGTGTTGAACCGATGACAAACATGGATGCACTACGTGTTCTGTTTCACACTGGCCGTTCTGCTGAAGTCGCACTTGCAAAATTCGTTCCGATCTATCGGCTTGATCATCTGCATTTTCAGAATCCAACTCTGACGACATTATTAACTGCCTTTATAATTGCTTTGGAAGCTGAAGTTTGTGATTATGGTAAGGGGGCGTTGCATTTCTGACACACGCTTGAGGTGTTCGACCAATCACAATGCACTGGGTCAGCTGGCCAATCAATCAGCGTACGCCTTGCACAAGAATCAGCGTTCAGTTTTTAGGTATGTTATACATTTATTTATGGTATAAGTTGTGCGATTAACCGATATATCCATATTTTTCAACATGGAAGTAAGCTAGCCTATTTCCTGTGCGAAACTTCCTATTCTTTAGTTGAATAAAACAAAGTGCAGTAAATGGTAAAACTGTTTGTGCAACAAACCAGTGTGTTTATGATTACGATAATAAATTAAAATATGAAAACAAAAATATCTGACAACAGAAGCCTTGCACAATCACGGTAAAATGGTCGCACCCGATTTAACACAAAAAATAAGAATAATACAAAATAAGATAATAAATATTACAGTGGTACAATATAATTTTGTACATTTCTATACTTGATCCCGATGTCGATGTGCATTATACAGCACAGTTCGTCAGATCACACGGTGTGATGTGAAGCGTGAAAAATGTTGACAAAGGATTAATTTGTCAGCACAAGGCCACTGAAGAGATGTTTTCATTTAATGAGATATTTATTATTAATCCACACAAATGTCAGTCTTGAAAATGCCCTTTTTTCCTCTGCAGATCGTGTATTTAACTGCAGCAGCGCGAGCACAAGCGCTCAGCATGCGCTCTGGGACTCTGCATCTGACAGCCGAAGCCCGTTTTTCTTCCAAAGGGCTATGGAGAACAAGCTCTGAACTTTAATAAGACTAAATGAGCTTCCAAAAGCAGAGATAAAGTGCATTTTATCCCTGCTGTGTAGAAATCGGATGGTCTAAATGCATTCATCACTGTATATAAGATACAGAATACGATGAAGACACAATCTAAGATGGAGGACTGTGGAATAGCGAAAATACTACAGTATGATCTTGCCTTGGTTAGTAATTCATAATTAGGTATATACTATATAGTTACAAAGTCTTAAAGACTTTTCTTCTGTTCATTTGAAAGATCCAACCAATCAAGTGTTTAACTATGGTGGCCAGAAGGGGACATGTTCGGTTCACTTAGTTTTGTCATGGCCACAACATATTAAATCATGGGAATGTGATAATATGTCGAGGTCACGAGATATTAATTTGTGGGAACGTCATATTAAAGGCACACTATATAATTTTTCGCCACTAGAGGTAGCTTGATGATGCCTTGATTTCGCGGAATCATGGGAGTTGTTGTCTTCACCTCTACAGCCAGTGGAGAATACGATGGGACTCGGAAAGAAATCATATTCATGGATGACCGGTAATGTATTAAAGATTTATTAACATTACGAAAGCCGTTGGAGCGGAACGAGGCTGCTGGAGCGATTGCTAATGAGAGACAAGCACGACACACAGCTCGAGAGCAGTGGAGCTTTTATTATGCCACTTCCGCTTCTTCCGGTCGTGCACACTGCAGTGAGCTAGATCAATATAGAGCTGGTAAGTCCCGCCCATCCGTAAAACCCCAAGTGGACCTCTAGATTGAAAAATCGTCAATGCAAGTGAATGTGAGAAAATAATTATTTTCTGGTCCCGTTTGAATTGTGCCATGAATGTAAACATATGTTGTCTGTGAATTTTTTATATAATGTTTCATGTTACGAGTTTGACCGTATATTGTACGATTCTTTGGCTAGCAGTTGTGGAAAAGACATAACGAGAAAGACTACATGTCGCCTATGTGACGTCACCCCATAACACATTTTCCCTCCACTTGTCAAATCACGGTGCTAATGCTGCGATAATCTATGGAGACAGATCGAGATGCCTGTGTGTTTTGTACCCAAATGTCACCATTCAAACCAAATGGGCTGTTCTTTCTTCAGATTCCCGTATCAAACGCGTCGAAAGCAGCGAAGAGTTGTAGTCCACAAAGTGCTCTCACACAAAGTCTAACCGTATCAAATTTCTACCCGCTAAATTGTAGCATTCTTCACACGAAAATTTTTATTAAAAATTCACAGACAACATATGTTCACATTCATGGCAAAATTCAAACGGGACCAGAAAATAATTATTTTCTCACATTCACTTGCATTGACGATTTTTCAACCTAGAGGTCCAGTGGGGTTAGCGGAAGGGGCGGGACTTACCAGCTCTATTAGGCATGGCAAATATGGTACTCGCGGTAAATCAAGAAAACGAGATTTAAACAAAAAGACTGTGTTGAGCTATATAACAATGATTAGTTTTCTGTCGATGAATGTAACAGTTTCTCACCTGTCTAATAAAACACATAATATATTAAAGCGTCTTTGGTGTTTCCATGGTTTCTTCAAAATATAACCGGAAATCGAGGGTAACGCGGGTATAATATCATTAGACGCGTTTCCATTACAAATTTGCGCAAAACTTTTGTGATTTTTTTAAAATATCGATAAAAACCTATTGCGAAATGACGCCGTTTCCATTAACCGATGTTATGCGACTACAGCGTCATTTTTTCCTCTCGCGATAAGTCACTCCAAAAATCATGGCAACAGACGTTGGTAGGTTTATATATATCACAGCCACATACCACACTAGACATTATTATTATTAATGGAAGGAAATGTATAGGCTTGTTATCCAAGCATTAATGGCAAGGAAAGACCCTTACTTACAGCACATATGAGGTGTTCATGGGTGTTTCTCCCTCATTTCTGCTCCAAGGTCTTGATTGTGGCACCTCTATGAGGTTTAGAATCCATAATCCTTTTATGAATTTAATAAAGAACTCTGTCTCGTATTCTGTCCAAACACACCGCGCCTTCTAAGTCAGGTGACCTGTAAATGCACAAAAAACTGTTTCCATTGCAGTTTTGCGAAATATTCCTTTTTCGAATTGCCTGAAAAACCACCTCATGCGAGCGTGAAAACTTTTTTGCGATAAATGGGAGTTTTTGTGAAATTGACGTGTTTCCATTGAGCGTATTTCCAATTCGCAATTTCAATTTGCGCAATTTGAAGGGTAATGGAAACGCGGCTATTGATAGGCGACGTACGGACAAGGTCCGTGTCCTGGTTAAAACTGCTTATTTCTCTGTATTTAAACATTCTTAGAAACAATTGACCGTTCGCAAAAGCCACGCCCCCTAGTTACCAGAACCAGACACATAGCTATGGCTGGGTTGAGCTCCATACCGGTATAAGTGCCGGTAGACTAACTGTTACTCTCTTGCATTGGCAAATCATGACATTTGAGATTAATACAGTGAAAAACAAAACTTGAAGATATTGAAAAACTAGAACAATTTATTGTTATTTATTAACAATATAAATGTATTTAAACAAGTCATGTGTGTGTGTGCTTGTGTGCAAACGGAACTCCTCCAAGTCTGCAAGTCCAAAAATACATTTAGGCAATGGTGAGTTTACTTCATTTTATTTTATTAAATGCATTTATGGTGAGATTATTATATTTTCATGTCAATCTGTGTTCATTTTGACCAAGAACCATGCGCTGTCACTTTAATTTTCAGCGCGTGCAGCACAGCAAAAATAGACTCGGTGCGGAAACGATTGCAGCATTCGCGTGCAGTGTGAAAGCTTTACCTGATAACATGGGTGCTGGAAAAAGTACGCACTGTAAACGGACTACAGAGTATATGTGAAACAGGCGTGACTGACGCTTATATATGTTATATACGCTGACATATTTATCGTATGCTTATTAATCTTCAAGGCATTTAGCTGTGAGTCAGGTCTCCCAAACTGCTTAATCCATTGTAGGCATCTTTCCGCTTGAGTCTTGGGTTTTGGAAAGGCGAAAAAAACGACCCCTCCCTCTAAACTTTTGGGGTACCTAGTGTCAGACTTGCAGGTGCCATAGGCGCATCGTTTCACCATGTTGCTGAAATCGCAATGTTTGACGGAGGTCCTTCTCCTTAGTTACAGTTGCTGAGCTAGGATTGGACGAGGACCGTTCGAGGGCGGGGTTTTGCGAACGGTCAATTGGGATAATGTAAGTACACAAATCAACACAATATATAACACTGTTCTAGTGGTTTTTGGATATTTTGATCCAAAAATCTTACATAGTGTGCCTTTAACTCGTGGTAACGCGATAAGTCGAGGTCATTTTGTCGAGGTAATGAATAATAAATAATTTTGCCCCTGTTTGTTACCGCAGTGGTTTTCAAACTGGGGTCCAGTGATCCCCAAGTGGCTGCAAGGGAGGTTTTTTTTTTTACAATTTAAATGTGATATTTATATATCTTATGAGAGAGATCAAAATATTTGGGGGTCCATGGCAGTAATAAGGTTGAAAATCGCTGTGGGTATTGATTCAGTATTGATAACTAGTTACTGGAGGCTGGTATCTTTCTAAAGCCAAAAACCAAAATGTTGATATCGATTCAGTCATATTCCAGTGTAAATACACGTGTATCCAGACTTTTGGTTTGCGGCATAAAGCTTTTTCTTTTTTATGTTAATTACGCTATAAGTTAATCTGAACTGATTTATACCACTTGCCATTTTTGTGTGCAGTATGAACAGGCAGTCAGTGAACAGACTGTGAAAGATCTGTAGGCCTGCGTGCCATCTGAGGCTAGTGTAAACCCAACTTTCCTGTTATATGTTGTTTAAATTCTTCCCCCTTATTTTGTCTTGAGAGGCTTGTCTTGCGTTTTATCCGTAGGGCTGCTTATTTATTGATCATCCATGCAGTAACAGACAAGCCTGCAAAGAATATTGAACAATGATTCTAAAGTAATGGTGGACAGAAGCGATTTACAGCAATGATTCCCAGCAGATGTTTCACGGAAAGTGAATCAAAGAAAATTATTCATTAAAAGAGTCATTCAAACCAGTCTTAACAGTGAGGTAAGCTGCATCCATGGCAACAAACTCCGAAATCTCTGTTCGGCCCTTTCGTTCTACTCGGAGAGACGCGGTGTCCCTGTGGCACACCCTTGTCTCATTTGTACAGCTGGATAAACAAATTACTCCAAGCCAATTAGCACAAGCTGTTAACACTAGTGTTTCAAGGTCCTTTCGCATTAAGTGTACCACACAGTTAAAACATACTTTAATAAATGCTATAAATGCAACATCAACGGCTGAAATATATTTGTATATTACTGTATAATGATTATTTGGGAAAAGGCAAGATGGGGTGCAGAGACCTGAATAACTCTCTCTAGTGCTGAAAGCATGAATGCAGCCAGTCTGTGGTTTAAGAATGATTCTCCTGCTCTCTGCCATACAATATATTTATATAATCTATACAGTTCAATCATTTGTTCATTTATTCATTCATTTCACAAAGCTATAATTTTATTCAACAGCCATTAGTCCGGTCTTTGATGTCACATGATCCTTCAGAAATCATTCTAAAATACTGATCTGATGATTAAGAAACATTTCTATTATTACTGAAAACCGTTGAGATGCTCCTATTTATGCACCGATGTATCGTCCGCTGATATTTATCGGCCAATTTTTTATCAATTTAAAACCACTGGCATATATCAGCTATAGCATGAAAAAGGCCGATATATTTAACAAACCGATGTTAACCGTGTGAAGGCACTGAGTTGT
Organism: Squalius cephalus; assembly: GCF_949319135.1. Lineage (NCBI taxonomy): Eukaryota > Metazoa > Chordata > Actinopteri > Cypriniformes > Leuciscidae > Squalius > Squalius cephalus. The sequence continues at coordinate 38,418,017 of NC_137126.1, read as the reverse complement.
ATAATGTCTGTTGCATAATCCAACACTTTTGTCTGGGTAAAATAAATACTTGCTGAAACAAAATGAAATTGGTACAAAATACAGCAGTGCTCGACAATAAGCATTGCCGGAGCCAGTGTGAACAACGCTCTGAGACTGGCTGGATCTTCACGAAAATTTGCCCTTTGCACGTGTTTTTAAGGCTTGCAGACTTAAATATTAAAGTACAAAAAGATGTGAAAGAGAACCAAGGATTTGTGTATATTTAATTTACACAATTAAGAATATGTTTTACATTTGATTACTTTATTTCTGTAGGCTACCTGAAAACTCTTTGACCAACCTGAAAAAGCACTTTTTACAGAACATCTTTGTTCTGTTGTATTTATGTTGGTCTATTGAGTGTTAAATGGGATCCAATCCATGTTCAATAGAAAATTATTTGATGATGCTGCAATAAACTAGCTAGCATGCCTTAATTAATGCGTTTTTGAACTTTCTTAATTTAAAACATGATCAAAACACTAATCTATTTTAATGACAAAAAGTTCAAATAAGAGAGAAAGTGGGAAATTCAGTATCGGCCAATTGTTGTTTGTTAAAATTGGTATCGGCCAAAATTTAAATCTGTGTAAAAAATCAAATAAAATCGGTGCTTCCCTAAATGGCATCAGTGATGTCAAACCTGGTTTGTCTTGTTATACATTTCATAAAAACAGAATAATTTAAGAACATCTGAATTATCATTCAAGAGCATCAATTATCATTATATTGATTTTCAAAGCTGCAATGTCTATAATAGTATAGCTCAAAGCCAAATGAACAGCAGTTGGTAAAAGAGAGACAGCTCTGAACAGTATGGGGCCCTGAGACTATTACAAGAGGGATGTTTTTTGCTAAACAGTCTCTGTTAAACTTCGGAGCGCATTTCATTTTGACAGTCTCAAATTCTTTTGAAAATGAAGACTTTGTGTTCATACTCACAATCTTACCTGTTCCTGTTCCCAGTGAAACAGAAGAGTGAGTATTGCAGTGTTCTTTCTGAGCTGCATATGTTTTATATAGTGTTTGGTTGAGTGAGATAAGGCACGAAAACACATTAACACCTGCATTCAAGACACACACACACACACACTGCAACGCACACACGTATACGGAGATGGATGATGGGGGAGATTGGATTTCTGGGCCAGTGAGCAGGAAGCAGAATGCAAGCGTGTGACTGCAGTTCTGTCACAGCGGGTCATTTGGGTACTAATGACTGTGTGTGAGTGAGTGTGTGTGTGCGCCTTGCATAAACCGTATAGGTGTGTGATTGAGACACGCACACGCACACCTACCAGCTGCAATTTCAATTTGAAACCCCTCATTTTTATATAAAGGAGGCTGCGATAGAGAAAGTGGCAGGGAGAAATAGAGACTTTTGTTTAGTGCTGTTGAACCAAAGCTCTCACCTGATAGTACAGGTTTCTTGTCTTGTCATCTGCCTGCGCGCTTAAATAAGATGTCATCAGTGCGGTACGGTAACGGTTGTCACCAGAACCAATGATGTGCTCAGAGTGTAACCTGAGTCAGATAACGGCCAGCAGCTCATCTCTGCTCGTTCAGGTGTTTCTTCTTGCCTTTAAGACAACCGGTTTTTGTACTCACGTTGTCTGAGTGTGTGACAGAAAGTGTGAAGGGCGGCGCGTGTATTAAACAACTGAACGGAGAAAATGTAAGCGGAGAGGAAGTACAACAGCGCACTCATGTGGCGAGATAAGAGGTACTACAGTCACTTCCAACACACACATGCAACTCGCAGGAACAAGCCTAATGTTGAGTAAGTTTTCTGACGTTATTATACTTTAAATTTTCTCATTTATTTTTTCTTGGTTAATTTTCACTCCCTTTTTTTTTTTCAATTTACCCAAGTTGAAAACAACTGCCTAAAGTAGTCTAGGATTGTTTGCCGGTCTTTGCTCGTCTCCCAGCCTGGTTTCAGATGGGTTTGGGGACTGGGTACTTTTCAAGTGGTCCCTTGATCACTGTGAATCGGTTTTTGCTTCTTCTGTCTTGCCATGCCTGGTTAGGACACACGATTTTAGCCCCATTATGCGAAGTTTGTAAAGTCAAAGTGGCACAAGGACATTGCTTTTCTCCACTATAAACAATAGTAAGATATAAAGAAAACCAACCCATTTCGTTTTTTAATAATACTGGACTTGTACATATAAAGATCAGCAAAGGTTCAAACAAGAATGTGTAAAATAGCTTGAATGCAACATTAAAATGGCACATGAAATGTATAAAAGAGCTTAAGAAGATTGGATGTGCAAAGCTACAGATCACATGGATTAAGGTGCAAATCACAGAGACCTTAAACATACAATAACAGTCTCAGGCAAAAAGAATTTCATTTATGAAACACACAAACAAGATCAGAATGGGCTTCAGAGGCCCTGTTTAGCATGCTAAATAATTGACAATGTTGATATGAACAAGGAACATTTGGAAAAAAAAATGAAACAAAAAAAACTGATAAAAACAAGCTCTAGCAAAACGTGTAGCTGCCAACAAGTATGCAGCCTGTGGGACAAGATTGAACACGGTATGGAAGTGTTTTATGTGTCCCAAAAAAGCTTTTGTTTTTCTAAAATTTACATGTTTATTTTAAGAAACTGGTGTTGAGTCACAGATATAACAGATAAAAAAAAAAAAAAAAAAAAAAACGGAACGGCAAAATGTTGTAGAGAGCATTGATTATTGTAGTGCTTCGTAATGGGGGACTGCGGGCACAGGAGTCAGGTACGAGATTTCTTCTCTTTCCTGTCAGACGACACTTCGGCTTTACGCTTGTGAGCCTGTGACAAGATAGACAGATAGATAAATAGATAGGCAGACAGACATATAGATAGATAGACAATCAGACAGATATAACATTCTAAATCTTACTGACATTGCTGACATTATGACTTTAGATTAAGACATGGGCAGCCAGATAGATAGACAGGCAGACAGACAGATGGAGATAGACAGATCATTTGCATGTTGTTCTTGTCTTGTAGACAGATTTAACACATTGTAAATCTTGCTGACATTATAGGCATTTAGCATGTGATGGAACGATACTGGAGCAAAGAGAACACGGGCAGAAAAAAAATGCTCCTCGCTCCAGGCAAAATCTTGCAACTCACACCATGCACATGCTCTGATAGATCGACAGATGCATAGATAGATAGACAGGTTTGAAATCGTCAGTGGGATATACTAGTAAACTTTACTGTGGACAGTAAATCTGAGGGGAATTTTGATCATTTGCATGTTGTTCTTGTTCAGTTGTTCAAGCATAATTCGGAACTAGAGGGAAAGTCTTTGGGGACATGAAGCACGGAGCACAACAGATGGAGCGAAAAGAAAGAAGACAGGACGTATTACTGATTGTCCTTTGGGTGTTCTTCTCTTTTTCTCAGCTCGCTCTTTCTCCTCTATCTCCATGTTCTCTTTCTCAATGAGAGAAATGAGCGTGTTACAGCGACGCTGCAGCTCCTAGCAAACCAGACAAAACACACGGAAGGAAACTCTTTCATCATCTCAGCACAAGAGTTATACATCACATCTCATGTACTTTTTAAATTCCTTTCAGGCATCACACACGCATCTGCACCCACACGCTTTCATAAACATGCACACCAATATGACCTGAAAAACAATCCCTGGATGCAATATGATTAAAAAGAGAGTTGGTTTGCATTTGTGTGTGAGACACGCATTCATAGGCTTTATTGTTTTTACATGGACACTAGGCATCTTAACCCAACTGTAAAAGAAAACATCTTCCATTTTAACAAAATGTATTAACTGTTTTTCCAATTGAAGACCACTCCAAATGGAGGCTTCGTGAGATTCAGTTCACTGCTTTCCCCAAAGTACATCTCAGTAAACCCACATACACGTACAACTAGGGCTGTGCGATATGACGATATATATCGGATGGACGAAATAAAAGGTATATCGTTTCATATTATGCTCTATCGTTTATTTCGTGGTGTCGCAAAATACGTTGTTTACGTTAAAACTTTTTCATCATTTGGATGACTGCAATCTTACACGCCACCATGGGGATCGCAGGCAGAAACGTGAATAACAGCATGGCGAGTGAGACAGATCCGGCTGGCTCCGAGCAGGAGAAGGACCTGCCAGGACAAATCGAGGAGCTCGTTCTTAAACGAGGGGTAACAGTTACCTCTGTAGCATGGACATGGTTTGACTATTTTATTTAGATAATTAACAGGCTGCGATGTCAAGTTAGCAATGCTAGAATAAGTTGTGTGCGGGTGAGGTGCCGGCGTGATCAGGGGAATTTTGAGGAACTTGTTACTTTGTAATTTATGGTCATACGGATAGAAGCAAGACACTTAAACTTAAGATTAAGATATTTCTTAGTATTTTCAGATATTTCTAAATTAAATTATGTCAAGCACTAAAATATTTTATTGGGAAGAAATAGAGGGGGGAGATTCGATTTTGAAAAAAATTGAAAAACAAATCTAATATTGTTGTGGACAATAGGGAGATCTTGAAAGTCAAAAAGGTTGAGATCCACTGATTTAGATCATTCATTAAGCTTTTTTTCCATGTGGTGATGCTCCTAAAAGATGGTTTAATCAGTTTTTGCAATTTACATCTAATGTTTTTTTTTAAACCGTCTATGAAATTCTTCACTAGTCTGCTACAAAAAACATCTTTGTTCTTTTGGAGGTTTTTCTCATCAAATATTGATATATATTAATCAATAGTGAATTGTGATTGATTGATTGATTGATAGACAGCCCTACCAATGATTTTTTCCATGGATTTTCCAGTGATGTGTGATTATTGGCTGAGTATTTAAAGTCCCCGTGAACCGGAAGTTGCAAACGACTTTTCTCCAGTGTTATGACGTATTTCCAAGTGAAACGGAATATTGAACAGAGGGCAGGGTTTTACTTAGCGCTCCTCCTCTCCATCTCTCGCTCATAGCAGACTAACGGTTTGAGGGGAGTGATTAAGCGTTTTCAAACCAAGCCGTCAAACCTATGTCATCAGAAAAAGACGCCATTCCAGACCGGAAGAAACTTTTCAGATTTTGATTAAAGATTACCATGGTAAAATTATTATTATTTTTTTTATATTTACTTGCACAGATTAATTGTTCACCACAAGACTAGTAATATGCGCTAACAAAGTAAATAGGGTCAGTTTTGATTTCATGGGGACTTTAAAATTTAGCAATTTCTTGTTAAGAACTTTTAACCAAAAAAATTCCCTGATATTTCCAAGACTTTAGGAGCCCTGGCTTCTAACAAAAAAAACATTCTCACCATTGCAGTCCTGGACTTGATGAACCAGTCGAATCTGAACTGTGGAGCGTTCCGTACACACTGTCGAAGTTCTTCATAAACATATTCTTTATCAAAGCCCATCTTGTGCAACATGCAAATCAGAAACCTGTCTTCCTCCTGCAGACATGCACACAAAGAAAAGTTTCCATATTTTAAGTTCTTAGTAAACACACTACACACATACACTAACTCTCTCTCACATGCACGCACCTCTGTGTAGTTCTTTCCTTTGTTTGTGCCGTACTGGATGCGGAGCTGGTGGAACGGAGCCTTATACCGTGCTATCTACAAGTACACAAAACACACCATCAAACAAGAAATATTTACTAATTATTATTGCATCAAAAATTACATTTCCTCTGAAAGTTTCTTGCTTTCCATGATAAGGCTGTGACTGATTTTGCCTTATATTGAGGTTGCAAATCATCAAAAGCATGAAAAACTAAAGCTACCACACAATCATAATTCAGCAGCCACTAAAGAAAAAACCTGCTTGTCAACAGCGTAATTGAATTCCATTGTGAGTTTTTGAAAGGTTGACCTTGGCATCCAGGGCTTTTTTGATGCTGATGCGTCTCTGGATGCGAGCTTCTCCTCGCTCTATCTGAGCCATGATCTTCTCAATATCCTGCAGCTCATTGCAACGTTCCCAAAACACCGCTATAATAAGGACAAAAGTGTGAGATGTGTGTCTGTGTAGTTGATACTGGAGTGAAATATATTTGTGTAGTTCAGACAAGTGTGAGGTTAGCTGATTGTGTATTTGATGCATGTGTATGTGTGTGTATGTAGTTGTGCATAGTGTACAATAGGGATGAGTCACAATGGTTGACTAGGTCACCAAAAGTAGACTAGTCGATTAGTGAAGTAGCTTAGTTTATCATTGTTTTTCCTTAAATATTTTTTAGATTATTTTATTAAATATGATTTTTTTCATAAATGCTGGTGTTGTTCTAATGCCGTCTGCCCTTCTTTCTTTTATGGACCAAAAAACTAATTTTTAAGAAATGTCCCACTCGCGCTCATCCATATAATGGTAGTGAATAGTGACCAGAATCAAGCTTTTTAAAAAAGAAGTTTTTGTTCATCTTGATTTCTAACTACTTGTGTGCTTTTTCTCGGCGAGACAGAGTGAACTGCGGCGTTAATAGAGTCACACAAACACACGTCGTGTAGCTGTGCACAGACCAACGGCCAAGGCAGGATTTTCATTAAATAATACCTAAAATTTCACGTTGTATACCCTCAGAACACTTGTAAAAATTATATCGGTTTTAAATACCGATAATCACGGTATTTAAAAAATGAAATATCGTTATCGTGTTAATTAGGGGCGTCGCAATATTGGTGATAACAATAATATTTAAAAATGAATAGTGCACATATGATAATATGAGACGTAAATAATCCAGCACCAGTATCTGTTTGACATCCCAACATACAGTAGGTAACAGTATTGCACCTTAACGCTGGTTTCCATGCGTCAAAACACAAGCAGACACAGCGTGCAGCTGCTGCTACTGCCGCGTAAATGTCGTCGCATATGACAGACAAGGCATTCAAGACTCTGAATGTTAGCTCACCAGTCTGGGAGTTTTTTTGATTTTGGCCTCATTGCAACAGTACATGGTTTATCTGTGTTCTTCAAGTCATCTTGGGTATTTTAAAAAGGATTTATGATGCATAGCCTTCATCACGGTATAGAGTAACACAAAATAAAGGATAGCATTTTTCCCCTAAGATTTCTATAGATATTGCGATATGATGGTTGCTCTTCTTCCTGATGCTGGTTGCTCTTCACTGCCATTATATGGACGAGTGCGAGCGGGACATTTTTTTTAATTCTCCTTCTGTGTTCCATAAAAGAAAGAAGGGCACAAGACATTAGAACAACACCAGGGTGGGTAATTTATGACTTAATTTTCATTTTAGGGCGAACTATGCCTTTAATATAGATTTTATTTTTATAACAAACAAAAAAAAATATTATATGATGTATTTCTTTCTTTCTTTTTTTTTAATACTTCAACCCAAAACCAGCCTAATTATACAGGGCTTCCTGAAGACCATTTAGTTCAAGTAACCCATCGACTAGTGAATTCTGAAAAATTTTCTAATATATGCTTGCACATTCTAAGTATGAAATTTTCTATATATAATAGGTTTGTGTGTAGTTGCATTGTTGTGTATTGTACCCGAGTACTCCATGACTTCTTCAGGGGTCTTGCCCTCCACCTCTCTTGCGATGTTGTCAATGTCATCACGACCATATTTCTCATTAGCTTTAATAAACTGATTGAAATCACGCTTGTTCCAGTTTGTGAAACCCTGGGGAAAACAAACAAACATATTCTGCTGTAGCATTGCTCTGTACTTAGCACATTTGTGAGAGTGTGAGTGAATGTATGAGTAAGTGATAGAGAAGAGAGGGTGAGTGTTTGTGTTTACTTGTGTAAGTAGTTTCTCTTTTTCCTCCGTCTCCTCAGGTGAGAGGGGTTCTGCCTCGTCTATCTTTGCTTGTTCCTCCTTCTGGACCTGTGCTGAATTTGGGATATCTGGATTACGTGGAACCTACAGTAAACACAAATACACAATCGCACACCTCTGTATAACAGATGCAACTTTTTCGGAAGCAACTGATTTTACACAAATATTGAAAACAAACATGATGTTCATGAAGTGCTCACCTTGTATCCAATGGTTTTCCTGTAGTAAAGAATCTCCATCTCCAGCAGCTCAAAGAGACGTGGTGGAAAGAATTGAAAGTCCTGGATGTTGGGCTGCTTTGGAGGCCGAGGAGCCTGGATCACATCCACACACATACACACACCCTTTTCATGATCTCTCCACAGACACTTATGTGTATACTGTCATTAAAACATTTGTGTGATCCTTGATGTGCACTGTATAATGATAAAACATTGTTATGCTCCTGGCAGATGCATCTTTATCTAGCGGACACTTCACTTTAATAAAAACACTCATTTGATTTTCAATTTAATTGAATGATATTCATTAAAATTGAGGTTTATCAGCTCCCTGCTATTTTGCTTGACAGGGTTATCACTTTATAAACTATCAACTTTCATCACACTAGGAATCATTATTCTTTAAACGACAAGGCACTATTAAAGCTAGTTTACGCTGCCCTTGCAAATGCCAAAAAAACATTCACCAACAGTTGTTGGGACAGTGTGAACCAGAATAAATTTTATTTTAGTACTATTTATATACTATTCTATTTGATATACTATTATTATTATAATGTTTATTGTTATTATTTCAAATTGAATATATGTGACTATTGATTAAATCAGCTATAGAAATTAAGAAGCTGCATAAAAGGTGCATTCCCTTCTTCTTTAGCAGCCACTTTTATCCTTATTGATGTTTTTTTTATGACTTACAGTGCACTATTCTAACAACTGTCCCTCAGGAGCAATCTAGTGTTAAGTGTCTCTCTCAAGGGCACGGCAGTGACAGGACAGAGGAAAGAAGAACGTCTAGTTCATGAGGTCATTTCCTGAGTCAGCGTCTGAACCTGCAACCTTTGTTTTTCAACTCTTTATCTATTACGTCCTTCCAATACATGATGATACGGCACCCTTCAGCTGAGTTCCTACATTTACTTTAACTCACTGAATCCAGTGCAACTGTCAGTGAAGAAAACAGAGATCTGAGAGCATTATTTATTGTGTAGTAGTGTTGTGTAGACTGTACCTACATGCAGTCATGAGTAGCACTGACAAAAAAAATCATTTCAGAGTGTCTAAACCATGTGTATGTGTTACCTTCGGGGCTCTTGGTTCGCTGACTCGCAGTGCTTCTCTGAAGTAAGCATCTACAGCATAATTGGCCTTCCTTTCTCTCTTAGGAGGCTCGATCCATTCGATCAAACTAAGCTGCACAACACAGAGAGAATTGTTTAAAACTTAAACACACACAAACACACTTTCAGCTACACACCTTCACATAAACTCTCACAGTTTGTGACATACACAGGAGCAAAGCTTACAAACCTGCCAGATTCTCACTGATAGACTCTCGCTTTACTGTAATGCACTTCAGTGCTGCATCATAAATGAGTATGAATTGATTTCCACCTGGTTAACTTCCACACTGACACTAACTTTCTGTTTCTCTCTGTAATCTTCTCCCTCAAACTTGTAAAGGCTGGTCTCGGTGGCACTCGTGTCCATGGTGAAGTTCCTCAGCGAACTCTCGCCGAGATTCTGCATGCGCTCGTTCATCTCAGCCGTCTGAGAGGACACACAAAGTTAAACAGGGCTAAATGGTATCAGCCAAAGTGTAAGATTGAAAAAATTCTCATAATATGAAGGAAATTTGATGTGTTTTATTTGTCTGAGTTTGAAAACAAATGCTTTTGGAACTTGGACCTAAAGTTATTATGGAGTCTTCCAGTAAATTTAAGCAACTTTATAGTATTCAGTCTAGTCCAAGGTGTCCATGTCCACTCACCTTCTTGGCACCTCTTTCCAGAATGGTGTCGATGTCTTCATCTGTTAGTTCGCTGTCTTTAGAGGCGAACACATGTGTTGCTCCATGTCGGATCATTTGTAGCATTTCATCCTTCCCCAGTTTATTCTGCTGGTCGATCAGCCGTCCTGTAAGAGCACACATAGAAGAAAATAATAAGTCATAAGACTGACACAAGCGCTACTAAACCTTTATATTTCTCACAATCAAATATACAGTAAAAATAGTAATATTGTGAAATACTTTTTACAATTTAAAATAACTTTTTTTTAACTTAAAATTCATTTGATGACAAAGCTGAATTTTCAGCAGCCATTACTCCTTCAGTGTCACATGATCCTTCATAAATCATTCTAATATGCTGATTTGGTGCTCAAGAAACATTTCTCATTATTATCATGTTTAAAACAGCTGTTCTGCTTAAACTGTCATATTTTTCAGGATTCTTTGGTGAATAGAAAGTAAAAAAAAAAGGCACTTATTTGAAATAGAAATGTTTAATAACATTTTAAATGTCTTTACTGTCACTTTTGATCAAGTAAACGCATCTTTGCTGAATAAAAGTATTAATTTCTTACTGACCCCAACCTTTTTAACGGTGGTGTAAATAAATAGATTTTCTGTCTAACGAATCCTCTGAAAATATAAATAATAAACTGTATGAATTGTTAAGTGTCCATGTTCCAAAAAAAATTACAGTAATTCTCTCTGTCACTGAATGGCTGTTCTGGCAGAGTGGAAATTAATTTAGCAGTCATTTAAACAAAAACAAACTTTGTTATATACAAATGTGTTATTATAAGTGATTTGCATTACTTAAAGGGATAGTTCACCCAAAAATGAAAATTCTGTCATCATCAACTCACCCTCAAGTTGTTCAAAACCTGTATGAATTTCTTTCTTCTGTTGAACACAAAAGAAGATATGACATTTGAAGAATGTCGGAAACCAAAAAGTTGATGTTATTTTTTTCCATACTATGGAAGTCAATGGGGCCCATCAACCGTTTGGTTTCCGACATTCATCAAAATATCTTCTTTTGTGTTCAACAGAAGAAAGAAATTCATACAGGTTTGGAACAACTTGAGGGTGAGTAAATGATGACAGAATTAAACATTTTTGGTGAACTATCCCTTTAAAATAAACAAAACTCTAAAGATGGGTTTGCAAATTGTAGATATTATTGTTCTCCCACAGGAGCAGTTTTTGAGCTAGTATTGGATACATGTGTTTGGTGTGTGATACTGAAACCTCATGCTGTTTGCTAGTGGCCAATATGTCACAATGATTTTTGACAGAGACAATAGAAACTGTTTTACCCCCTTAGTGTATACATACCCTGCTGAATGACTATGGAGTCCAGGCGTAGTTTCATCTCCGCTCTCTCCACAATTCTCTCCTCCACAGTGTTGTCTGTGATCAACCTGAACACTTTAACTGGTTTCTTCTGTCCAATACGGTGAGCACGGTCCTAAATAATATAGTACACGACACAACAAAAACCATTAAAACTTAAAAACAAGCAGTCATAAAGAAAACTGGCATCTCCCTGAGGCTCACAATCATAAAGTTTAGTGAGCTCAGTTTTGTAGTTTTGTGTGTGTGTTTCTCACCATGGCCTGCAGGTCCACTTGTGGGTTCCAGTCTGAGTCGTAGAGAATCACCACGTCAGCTGTAGCCAAATTAATCCCCAGCCCACCTGCCCGTGTGCTCAGCATGAAGATAAATTTACTGCTGTTCGGGGCGTTAAAAGCATCTATGGCTTGCTAATGCACAACAACAAGAGAGAAGGACAGAACAGGAAAAGCACAGCAAGGGCAGCAATTTAGAGAGTGACCGAAATAATTTATTTAAGCCACGTATATAATTTTAATTATTAAGGTCTATTTCACATTAGTAGTCGATCAGGGTGGTCAGTGGCCGGTATACATACATAATGCAATTTACATATACAAATGACACATCGACAAAATAAATTAAACTGATTCGTATTCTGCCCAATATTTACTTAAAAGTTCACTTTAAAACAGACAGACTGGTTGTTCGATTTTAAACTGATACAAGGAGACACTTCCACCTTTCTAATGTCTAATATCTGCAGGAATATTCTTAGCTTATGAGTGTGTCTTACATTCCCATGTAACCGCAGAGTTTCACCCCAGAACTAATCAGTTCGGTTTCCATGACTACCAGGTTGGTTAATCAGTGTCTTTATATAAACTCTGCTGAGATTCCACATGAAGTATCTGTACTTGCCTCATAATTTTATAAAGCCTGTTGATTTCCTTTCTTCCTCTTGGTGAATCATTCCTTTCTACCTCTTGGTATTTAGGGATGGGAATCATAATTCCACAACTCTGGTTACTCCTACAAATTCTACTTTGTAAATGGTTTCACAAATAATTATTTTATAATTATATTGAGGTTTTTTAGAAATATTTTGGAAGAAGAAGATTTTTTTTTAAATATCAGTTTTGGATTTATAGTTTATTTCAGCATGAAGATATAGGCAAAAACAAACTCTAGACCCTATATTGTTTTTTATGGAACCTACAATATTAATAAACAGACTATACAATAATAATTATTATTAAACTAATGATTATTTAAATATCTATTATTTAATTAAATTGTAAATGTTAAACAAAACATAAATAAATATACTACAGTAATAATATTATTTTACTTTAAAATAAAATAAAAACATTTAATAACTATAATAAGTGTTATAATTAAAGCTTACTTTGAAGACCTATTTTGGATCCAAAACGGCAATTTTGCCTAAAGTTGACAAGTTTGCATCCATACAATTAAAAAAAAAAAAAATTTACTACAGAGAACCAGTCAGTAAAGACTCAAAAGAGTCATGATTTGTACATGAATCAGTTGAACTACACAGGTTATGCTGTATGATTTTGATTCAGTAAAAAAAGAACTGGCTCATAAGAGTCATTTGTTTGAGAATCGACAACACTGGTCGCACTTTATGTTTTTGATTAACTAAAAAGAACCTGTTGTGTGACGTGCATGTGTGTAACTATGTATCTATTTTAGTGCATGTGTGTGGTAATGTGTGAGAGTGTACCTCTCTGGCCTCATGAGGTGTATTTCCATCCAATCTGCAGTACTCGAACTCCCTCCACATGCAATAATCTTCTAGAATATCCAACACGCGTGTCATCTGGCTGAATATTAACACTCTGGATCCTGCAAACACATATGTCCAAGAAAACATGCACAAAAACATGAAAAAAAATCATAAATTCCAAATAAAAGCATAAAAATCTGCCTGATCAAAATTGAAAGCTAATAAACACACACACACTCCTCACCTTGCTCTTGCACTTTAGGCAGAAGTTTATCCAGCGCAACCATCTTGCCACTGTTGATGACAAGGTGTGTGTCCGTAGTGTATGGGGGACCAGGCTCCGCTCCGTCAAACAGGTACGGATGGTTGCAGCATTTCCGCAACTGCATAAGAATATTCAAAAGCCGCATCTTATCCATCTTTCCGGCTGAGTTCAGGATGTCAATATCCTTCATCAGGATACGTGTGTACCTGGTTAAATAAAGAAAACAAACACTTGTGTGTCAGTGAGTCAGTCTGTAATTTGTATTATTCCAACATCACAACTGCTCATCATTTTTCAAGGTTTTCATATCTAGAGCTTGTTTAGTAGTTTATATTGCCAAGTTGTAATAGCAATGGAGCAGTATGGTCGTCTAGTCGCCCAACAGCTGACGAAATTGGTTAGTGAGGTTGACTAGTGAGTCTATCAAGATATTTTTCTTATTTCTTTAAATATCTTTTTTATCAATTTTACATTAACATTAACTTTTTCTAAAGAAAGACTGCTGAAGTTCTTCAGACAACCCACTGATGAGTGTTAGGAATCAATAAAAATCTGGGTGATGAGCAACAGTGTTTATTTATATTTACATTTCACCAGTACCCAGTACAAATGACACTATAAATAATCACCCAAAGTGTTTATCAAACCATATGGCAAGTTTTACAGCGCCCACGTGAAAATGAAAAGAGACGTTAAGATATTTGGGGAGAGAAATAAGAGATTCCTAGTCTAGTTCTGTAATTCATGTATTACGGATTGGGTGACAAGAATGTAAGACTGCAGCAGCTTCTGTTGTCTTTATCACATGGTGAAAACAGTGTAAAACAACAAAGCCTCAACATAGCACGTGGTACAACTAAAAGGGTTTTTTACCACACATGTTCTGGTGATATTAATGTCTCAATATTTTACTATTGGAAAAAAATTAACTTAGTCCATCAAAGTGATAAATACCTTGTAGCGCAACCTCTTAATACTTACATAGTTTCATCAGATGTGGTTAGAATCTATTCCTACTGACCTCTGAATTTTGCTTCAGTGATATGATCACAATGCATCTTGGGTAAATTTACACTTGACTTTTAATGTAGTCAGGTGCTATATTACTGTGACGCATTGCTGCCACATACATATTATTTTTTCCACTCAATTATGTCGTAATAACGAGATCTTTTGTCGTTAAAACGACATATTTTCTCGTAATAACGAGATCTTATGTCGTTTTAACGACATCTTTTCTCGTAATAACGAGATCTTATGTTGTTAAAACAACATCTTTTTCTCGTAATAACGAGATCTTATGTCGTTAAAACTAAATCTTTTTCTCGTAATAACGAGATCTTATGTCGTAATAACGACATCTTTTTCTCGTAATAACGAGATCTTATGTCATTAAAACAACATCTTTTTCTCGTAATAACGAGATCTTATGTCATTAAAATGACATATTTTCTTGGCCTTATAAGGACATGTGTAGTCATGTACAAAATATGCTTTTATCCACATAAAATTGATAGCCAATCATGTCTTTATCATACATCTACGTTCAAAAAGCTGAAGAAATAGCAGCCCCCAATGGACATTCATGTTAAAAGATCAAATTCTGTACACACCTTATTAATAGCACATGAGCCCAGAATACAAACATTGCGTTTAATTGCACATTAGGCTAAGCGTTTTCCTCCCATAGAAAACCCTAATAATAAAGAAAAAGCTTAATGTGGCTTAATAGGCTACTTTATAGGCTACTGCGCACTGCATGACATGGAGGCGCCGGTGCCATCACTCGCATTTTCCTATAAACAGTGGAAAATACTCCATCATGGTCATACAGAAAAGAATAATACATCAGTCGCAACTACTTTTATTTGTGTAAACTCACAACAACAAGAAAACGTTGTGCTTTTGTAAAATAAAATAAAACGAACAGGGCGCGCTTTCATGATCTCTGTGAATTGGAGCGCGTCTCAAAAATGAACTGAAAAACAGTGTATATAGACAAGCCTAGAAATATAACTATCTATATAAAGTTTATTAAAAAAATGTCCACCAACGAAAAAAATCCAATCGAAAGCAAATACGGTACCATCTGATTATGTAATCCTGTCCGTATGAAAGGCGCATCTAGGCTACATTACAGCGGAGATGTATGGAGATTTGTTTGCAGGCAGCCTACACTGAATTAGAAAAGACTAGTTCATTAATAAACAATTAAATTGCTTCATTATTTTTTTCAGACACATTTATTATATCATTTGCCTACTTTTGCCGGTGCTTTGCGGCAAGTTTTATGCATGCGCTTGAGCGTGGAATATAGGCTATAGCCTACATGCACCCAGGATTGAATATAAACGTGCGATTAGTCCTAATTTCTTAAATGAATGACTACTAAAATCCTTTAGTCTATGGCAACTAATCAATAGCCTACATTTAATATTTGACATTATTTAATTAGTAATTAGTATCCAGCTCTTTACATTAAATTAGTTGAGTTAGCATAATTAGTTAATGAACTAATAAAATAATAAAATAAAGTTTAAATTAAGATACTACCGGTAACCATATATTTCTATATAGCATTGCTTATTCCACCACACAAAGGACTGTTTATAAGGTGACAATCCGTTTATACATGTGAAGATTGTATGGCTGTATCTTGAAGATTTTTGTATTGTATTGTATCTTCTGTTATAAAGACGAAGATTGACATTTCGTTAATTAAACAAAATAAGAACACAATGTTGTAAAAAATAAACAACTTAGGCTATGTTCTGTTAGATGTTATATATAATATATTATGTATAAAAAACTTATAGGCCTATATAAAATATATTTTTAAAAAAGGGCCTCATTGATTAATTTTGCCTGATTGGGGGCTACTATTTGCTTAAGCTTTTTGAACGTTGAAGTGTGATAAAGGCGCGATAGGCTGTCAATTTTATGTGGATAAAGGCATATTTTGTACATGACTACACATTTCCTTAAAAGGGCAAAAAAATATGTCATTTTAACGACATAGCATTTTGTTATTACGAGAAAAAGATGACGTTTTAACGACATAAGATCTCGTTATTACGAGAAAAGATGTCGTTAAAACGACATAAGATCTCGTTATTACGAGAAAAAGATGTCGTTTTAACGACATAAGATCTCGTTATTACGAAAAAAGATGTTGTTAAAACGACATAAGATCTCGTTATTACGACATAATTGTGGGGGAAAAATAATATGTATGTGGCAGCAATGCGTCACCGTACTATATGACTGTGATCCAATGATAAATTTGACTCATCCCTTCAATACCTGTTTTTATTTTTCAAGGAAGTTGTGTGGGAGCTTACCATTCTCTCTGCATTTTACTGAGCCCAAGGTAAATCTTCACCTCTTTCTTGGGAGGAAGACTCTTCTCTACTTCTGCTTTAATGCGACGCAGCAGGAATGGACGCAGAACCTGAAAACAACCATTCAATGGCTTGAGTGTCTCATCAACAATAAGAACTTCAATGCTGGAAATACAAAAAATATACTCAAAAGAGAGAGAGTTAGACTCACTGCATGAAGTCTTTCAACCAGCTTCTGGTCACCCAGACAGTTATTTGTGTCGAACCATGAATCAAAATCCTAAAATTATAGAAACACGCAGACATGTTGTCATGGTAGTAACATTCAAGTGATTTCTGCTATTTTTTATACTAAGCTAATGATGTTTTTATCCTATATCCCTAAACCTAACCTAACCTAACCATTGGTGGTGGTTGAGGAGATTCCCCCTTCCATGTAAAGTGCTTTGAGTACCCAGAAAAGCACTATATAAATGTAACGAATTTATTATTAATTAACCTATCCCTAAACATTTCTGCTTGTTTAGGTTTCATGTTTATCCTGTTGGCTGCTTCCCTAAATGTAGGTGACTTCAGGTTTTGTTATCCCTTTGGGAAATGCCTGCCATGTAACAGTACAACACAGTAACTATATGTTGTCAAAATTGAGTTATGATCGAAATTGTACCTCTTAGGCCTTGTCCACACAGAGACGCGTTTAGCTGTATACAGTACGTAAAATTTTTGTATCGTATCGGCGTTTCGTCCAGACAGATCCAGCGTTTTGGGAGCCTGAAACTATTTTTTTAAACTGGGTCCCAGAGTGGATAAATCTGAAAACTTCACCCTTGCGTTTTCGTATGTACAGCCAAAGCCAGCCAATCCGTATATTTTGTGAAACAATGATGTCATCACCGCACGTGTCGACTCTACTCAGACACCGCTACGTCACGTAACAGCAACAACAACTGCGGACTACATGCTTCTGTTCGTGCTGCAGAAGCTACTGAGCCTCTTTTATTTCTATATTTATTATTTGCTTGAATGTATTTTATTTTATTTCTTTATTTTACTTCTTTATTTATTTATATTTTCTTTCTTACACTATGATGCTTGTCTGTTGTCTGATTAAGACATTTCATATTTTGTACCAGGCCATTTATAGTTGTTTATATATTGTTCAATAAAGTTCTTGGTAAAAAAAATAAAATAGAAGTAGAAGACGCTACTGAGCCTATTATTGTATACAGCGCAAAGTTTATGCGCATGCTCCAAGTCTTCTTCTCCGTTTTTAGTGTATCTCTGTGTCAGAATTACAGTGCCACATGGCATGTATACTACATCGTTTTGAGTCGGTTTATGTGGTTTCATGTGTACACAGATATTTCTTGAGACGACGCTGTGTTTACGGAATTTATTTTTTAAACGAGGGAAAAAAAAGATTGGATAGGGAAAGCTCTGGCTTCGTGTGGATGTGGCCTTAGGCTATTCAAAAGTTTGGAGTGGTCTTTAGTGTCACATGATCATTCAGGAATCGCTCTAATATGCTGATTTGATGCTCAAGAAACATTTATTATTATCATAGTAAAACAGTGGGGGTGCTTCATATTTTTGTGGAAACTGCGATTACGATATATTGATTTCAGGATTATTTGATGAATAGAAAGTTCAAAAGAACAGCATTTATTTTAAATAGAATTTTTTTGTAACTTTATAAATGTCTTTACTGTTACTTTTGATCAATTTAATGCATCCTTGCTTAATAAAAGTATTAAAGGGATCATGACATGAGAAATCAAATTTGCGCTGATCTTTTGACAGGTCTTTGTACCATTAAAACATCCTGCAAGTTTCATAGCTTAAAACGTCCTCCTCATTATAAACAAAGCATTTATTTAATCAAGCTCCAAAAAAGACTTGTTTTGTTATTGTGGGATCTGTGACATCACACGGGCAAATAAATTTGCATATGACTGCCTCCAGAGCAAGACATTGATGAATAGTTATAAATCATCACACTATAGGCCCCACCCACTGGCGTTCAATGACTGACATTTGCCTACAATAGATATGAGTGTCACGTTGTGTCAAAAGCAAATAGAACCCATTATAATCATTGATATTGACATAAACTGGATTCAGTATACAGTTGCCCGTTCAGTTTCTGACATACTCCACGTGCTTGAGTTTGTTGACAACAGGACAAATCAAAGAGTGAAAGAATGTTTGCTTTGACACGTCCAGTTTAAATATCTCGTTTGCATCTCTGTACAGGCTTCAGAAGGATTCCAATGGCGTCCTGGGTATATGTTTGTTCGGAGCATTTTGTTTTACAATAATCGAGGCACGGTCTAATGGAGAGTTCGCAAAGAAACTTTTGTTGAAAGATGAAGTATTGGATCTGACAGCAGCTGCATTACAAACCAAAAGTAAATGATTTCATTTTGCTTGGTCTGTAAATGACAGTTTTATATGGAGAATGTTTTCAAACTCCCGTGCAATAGCAACTTTTCAAAGGAATGATGTTTACTGATTGATGGAATGATGTTCCCAATTATAACACTGGCCGTTTACTGACAAGCCTTAAAGGAGCTGCCCCTTAAAAATGTATCATTTCAGAATGAGGGTTAAAAACAACTGTTTTTCTGCATATATATATATATTTTTTCATTTGTGCGAATTGTCCATTAATATTACAGACGTCCTGTGGTAAAATTACATTACTCCATCTACCCTTGTAAAGTTAATCCTGTCTGAATAGGGCTTAAGGTGTAGACTTCTCTAAACAAACAACACATCTGCACACACGCTTCCAACACAACTCTGACAGACACCGCAAGTGTGGGAGGAGATAAAACAGGATGTGATATTCAAAAAAGTATGACTCACACTGGCAGAGTTGAACACATCAGGCAGCAGAAAGTTCAAAAGAGACCAGAGCTCATGTAGATTATTCTGCAGTGGGGTACCAGTCAACAACAGACGATTGGTCGTCTTAAATTCGCGCACAATCTCTGACAACTGAGAGCGTGAGTTAAAAGAGAAGGAGACAGCAAGAAAGAGAAAAAGAGGAAAGATTCTCTGAAGTCTTTTCCTCTGTATCAGATCGTTAAATCAACTCAGAAGTTTTATGAGACACATTTCTCTGCTTTTTAGTTACTCTTGCATTAATTGGGTCTCATCAGTTGTTCATCTGTGTTCAAATACCTTTGATTTTTCGTTTTTGATGCGATGGGCCTCGTCGATAACCAGATAGCGCCAGTTAAACTTCTTAAAGACAGATTTCTCCCGAATCACCATCTCGTACGATGTCACGCACACGTCCCATTCACCAGGCATCATCACATCACGTATGAATGCTGCCTAAAACACACACACACATACTAATTAAAGGGTTAGTTCACCCATAAATGACATTTCTGTCATTAATTACTCAAAGTGGTAATAATGTTGCAGTCTATAGGGAGGTCAGACAGCTCTCTTAATTTGTGTTCCGAAGATGAACGAAGGTCTTACGGGTTTGGAACAACATGAGGGTGAGTAATTATTGACAGAAATTTCATTTTTGGGTGAACTATCCCTTTAAGACTGATTCATTATTACACAAGAACTTTGAAGGACCTGCAGTAGGATGAAACTGGGTAGAAAGGTGAATAGAGGGAAGCAAAGTAAGAGAAAAACTAAAGGACACACACACGTCCCATTCACCAGGCATCAAGTCACGTATGAAGTCTGCCTAAAACACACACACATACTAATTAAGACTGATTCATTATTACACAAGCATTTTGAAGGCCCTGCTGGTAAGATTAAAGTGGGTAGAAAGGGAACAACAGAAGGACGTGAGCAGCCTTACTCTTTCATCTTTGTTCCCAATGAGACAGACGGCCTTCAGGGTGGGCACCCAGCGCTTGAATTCATTCATCCAGTTATGTAGGGTAGATTTGGGCACTAGGACCATGTGGGGGCCGGGAATGTTCCTGTAGTGCTTCAGGTAGCCTAGCAACGCGATTGTCTGCAGGGTCTTACCTAGACCCTGAACCAATCAGAACACACAAATCCAATGAGTCACAGTCCATGACATCAACAAGACAGACCCAGAAAAATCACTTTCACTGAAGCCTGAAAAGCTGATAAGATGCCGGAGTCGTGTCTTCATTGTCAGTGTGGTTCCACAATGATGTATATTCAGACTATTTCTGGAAATGTAGGCATTCAAATACTAAATCATATAGTTGCTTTTAAGTAGACCTGCCACTATGAACATGCCTCTACTGTTGCTGTGTTGACCTTTATTGTAAAATATTAGAGAGTGATACATTGGGGTTTTTACCATCTCATCAGCCAGGATGCCATTAATGCCGTTCTCATACAGAGAAATCATCCAGTTCAGGCCTCTGATCTGATAGTCTCTCAAAGTTCCATTCTTAACGTCTGTCAATGAATGAAAAAATTAATAATCAATGGTCATTAAATTTGATCACAGGTTAATGAGCTACAGTATAATAAATCATCTCAATAAACTGGAAGTACTGGAAGAGAAATGTTACACATATTACATTACTGGTGTCTGTTTTTCTTGACAGCATGTTATCACAGTTTGTGTTCATTTGTTGTCACCTAGTGTGTAATTAAAGATGCCATGTGTAATTTCAAAATTGCAAAACTAATTGTTTCAAAACATACAAAAGTGCAAAGAAGCTATAAAGTTATAGCAAACAGGCCAAAAACAAAGACAGAAAAATAATGAGGATGCATGGCCTTGGTGGGCTTTTTTTGAGCTTGAAAACAATCATTATTTTTGCAACTCCATTAGGGCTGTTAGTAGTGCAGAAATTTTGCACTTCAACTTTAAAGCAGTGGTTCTCAACCTTTTTGCCTTCAAAACCCCCCATTGTTTACAACAATATTTGAAAACTCACATTTTTTACTCACAATTTCTTCCTGATAAAATATTTTAGAGCTTGGCATAACTAGAAAAATGTATATTCATAATAAAAATGAGCATACAGTTATAAGATTTTATTAATTCACATGACGTTTTCTAAGACAGTGTTTCCCAACCCTGCTCCTGGAGGCACACCAACAGTACACATTTTGGATGTCTCCCTTATCTGACCCATATATTTTTGGTCTTGGAGTCTAGTAACGAGCTGATGAGTTGATTCAGGTGTGATTGATTAGGAAGAGTTGGAAAATGTGTAGTGTTGGTGTGCCTCCAGGAAGAGGGTTGGGAAACACTGTTCGAAGAAACTTTCCTAGTGAATCTAGTTGTTGTAGATAATATATCTTATTTAAATTCATGACCTCAACAACTGGATTCACTAGGACAGTTTCTTAGAACAGTGTTTCCCAACACTGTTCTTAGAACAGTGTTTCCCAACACTGTTCTTAGAACAGTGTTTTCCTACCTTCATTTGTTTTAATTTTGTTTTATTTTAATGCGTGTCCCCTAGTGGACCCCGGGCCCCCAGGTTGAGAACCACTGCTTTAGAGGAATTTACTCACCCTCAAGTGTTTCCAAATCTGTATGCTGTTATATTTTCTGTGGAATACAAACTAATGATTTTTTTTAAAACAATCTTTATAGTGTAACACAAAGACATGAGCTGTCAAGATCCCCAAAAAAACACAAAAAAAAAACACAATGACAGTACCATAACCGTAGTCCATGTGACTTTTCTGAAGTCATATGATAGCTATGCGTGAGGAACAGGCAGAAATTAAGTCATTATTCACAGTTTTGTTGGAACGCTATCAAATCGTGCACCAATGTTCTATATCAGGGTTCACCAATCTTGGTCCTGGAGGGCCGCTGTCCTGCAGAGTTTGGCTCCAACCAGCTCCAACACACCTGTTTGAAAGTTTCTAGTATGCCTAGTGAGACCTTGATTAGCTGGTTCAGATGTGTTTAATTGGGGTTGGAGCTAAACTCTGCAGGACAGCGGCCCTCCAGGACTGAGATTGGTGAACCCTGTTCTATATGAATATTCTTCAAAATCCTCCTCTTGTTTTCCACAGAAAAAAATAACAGCATGGGTTTGGAATGACATGAGGGTATATAAACTTTTGTTTTAAATAACCAATTTATTAATGTACTAATATTAATTATTATTTTTAATTATTAGACTCGCTAATAAACAGAAACAGACTTGACTGTTCATAAAAACATTGATTCATACATGAGGGTGACTCCTCAAAACGAACAAGAACATTAGCTGCCTTCCTGCTCTCAGATAAGAGTTCCTCATCCTCCTCCTGCTCTGTTCGACGATGACGGTTACTGAAACACACAACCACGGGCCAGAAATAAATCAAACCAAATCACCATGACGACACGTGTCTGACCAGCAGCTTTTGGTCGCTAACCTCATGCATCTGAATGTGTGAGCATGCATGTTTTTTGTATGTGTGTGTGTGCTGGTGTGTGTGTGTGTGTGTGTGTCTGGCTTACTCTCCGACTGATAGCAGGTTCTGTTTCTCATCCTGTTTAATTCGGGGTCTCCCCATCTTCACCTTCAGAGGTGAGGTGGGGGATTTCTGACTGGCAGGCTGAATGAAATGAGCAAACAGTTCAGTCTGCTTCAGCAGGAACTCAAATCTGTTTGCACGGTCCGTTTTCTGTATTTAAGTGAGAAACATAGATTAGATTTGTGAGTAAATTAAGATCTGCAAATTCCTACTTCAAACTAAGGCTGCACAATATATCGAAATTATCGAAATATCGCAAATGTATATATCGCGATATGCATATCGCAACGGCTTGCAATAACTAGGGTCATGAACAAAAGACAAAGAGAAAATCACTCACTGCTCTTGGCTAAATAACTTTTGTAGCTTTAATAAGAATCAGTATTTAATTCATACAGTGAAAACTAAGCAGTGTTTTATTTTTACATAGCTTTATTTAACAACAGAAACTAAATAATCCTAATGTAGGCCTACCTGAAACCCTAAACCCTGTGATTTACACTGATGTAAAAATAACTTATGCTACAGTAAAACACTGCTGTTCACTTTCAGAAGTTGTAGTTTTCTTGCCACAAAAAGAGTGTGAAACACGTATTATGTAGGTTATATAATTTTAAATATATTTTAAAGATAATTTAAGTTTATTTTACACACTTTAAGCATTATCGTATCGCATATCGCATATCGAATATCGCATTATTTAATAAATTATCGCATATCGCATTTTTCTTCAATATCATGCAGCCCTAATTCAAACTCAGTGAAATCTATTTTAACTTCACAAAGTTTGGAATAATAAAAAATAAAAACTACCTGGGAAAAACAACACTTTTTTTTCTACATTTAATGTACCTAACATTTTAAAATTGGCTGGTTGATTTTACATAATTTTTATTACATCACTTAAGAAACATGAATTTCTAAGCTGTGTCCGAAACCTGAAAAATGCTTCTCAAGCAGTATTTGAAGGTACAAAGGGGTCAAGCATTTTTTAATTCAGTTTTTATAAAAAATAAATTAAAAAAACTAGTCTAAATCCTTAATCTGGTTGGTATTACCTCCACCTTAGTCTTAAGGGTTGGTACTGCAAACCTCATTCTCACCTGTAGTTACCACTAACTCAATTCAGCTAAAAACCTGCTGGCTGGCAGTACACTATATATATTTTTTGTGCATTAAAAGTGTAATGAACACTCAACTCTTTTTTCCTCATATTCAGGGTCAGCCAGGCTCTCCTTCACAGCTGCTTTAGGAGGAGGGTCCAGGAGAAATGGTGGGTCCTCCTAGAAACATACATCAAAGACACACATCTCATATAAAAGCATCCAGAAAAATATATTTGTGACCCTGGATCCCAAAACCAGTCACAAGTCGCACGGGTATATTTGTGGCAATAGCCAAAAATACATTGTATGGGTCAAAATTATCGATTTTTCTTTTATGCCAAAAATCATTAGGATATTAAGTAAAGATCCATGAAGATATTTTGTACATTTCCTACCGTTAAGATATTAAACATTTATTTTTGTGAGTGAATGCAGCAAAATCACGAACATAAATGGACAACTTTAAAGGCGATTTCTTTTGCACCCTCAGATTCCAGATTTTCAAACTGTTGTATCTCGGACAAATATTGTCCTATCCTAACAAACCATACATCAATGGAACGTTTATTTATTCAGCTTTCAGACTATGTATAAATCTCAATTTAAAACATTGACCCATGTGACTGTTTTTGTGGTCCAGGGTCACATATGAAATTGCTTGTCCTTGTTCTGGATACAGTCTAGATTTCAGGCGCTATGCATATTACAGTAGCAAAAAAAATAACTATATGGATAGTCACAAAGTGAGATTTGGCGGGAAAATTAACAACTCAAGTTGTTAAGCACTTCAAACTAACTCACAAGCATAATGTTTAAAAGTGACTTGCCCTGCCAACTGCTGTTTAATGCATTTGACACATTTGACTTTTCACGGTATATCCTAATCTGTAAAAGTTAGTAATTCATGCAAATATTTCCACTTTGTGCAAAAGCTCATCTTTGTCTCTGTTACAAAAAGTGTCAGTCCGTCTTTTTTTATTCAATTAACGCACTATGACTTCACTATGCTTCATCTAAAATGCGGCCGAATAAGGCACAGCTTTATTATTATTATTATTATGTGGCCTATACATTCTTCAATTTTATTTTAAAACGAATAATAGTAGTTATTGGTAGAAGATTTTTTTTTTAATGAATGTGTCACAAATCCTATTAGACACTTTTATGTAAACACAGCAACTTGAACAATAATGAAAAGTGTGACAAAAGCCATGTAACGTTTAAATCTCTTATTAAACGACTCTTATTGAAAACTAAAACTAACTAACTGCTTATAGCAACAAAATATCAATACACAAGCTTATCTGACCTCAAATAAAACCAACATGACGTTCGAGTCATTTTAGCTGACGGTATCAGTGAGTATGTAAGTGTTTATTTACGCGGGCAGCGACTGCAGGTAGTTGTTGATGGGAAGCAGACAGATTTGCATGCTTTCCGTCTGCGGCTGCACGAAGAGTGGCGCAACTCTGCTCCGCCCGCAGACGGAACGCATGCAAATCTGTCAAAAGCCCCATAAAAAGACATGCTCTTGAGCACAGAGTAATAAACATCTAAAGCTCTGCAGATGTGAACTGAACTCCGCCTTCCCGCCATGTTCCGTTCCCCCCAAGCGCAGATGAACTGTAAACTTCTGCATCCTGGTTTTCATGTCCGTCTGCAAACATATATTATGTACTTCTCTGTTTCTCTTTACCTCTTCCGCCTCCGCGTGCGCCTCCCGAGAAGTAGACGGTAGCTCTTCGTCCGACATGTTGGTCAATATGCGAAGCTTCTCATGAGTTATTGGTGACCAGACTGTAAGTTATAAAGCATAATTTTGGAATATGCGTCATGACAGGACCGTACAGTCACGGCGCGCGCAAACGCCCCTTTCAGAGCTTCATACTAAATATCGCGAGATTAGAGTGATCCCATGCCACTTTCAGAGCTGTACATTAGATCTCGCGATATTATCAAAGGCTCAAAAATGGGTAACTGTCAAACACTAACCAGATGCACGAAATTCTTGAATATTGTAAATCTCACAATGCTCCGAGACGCAAAGCAGGTAGAAAGATCAAACGTGTCATTTGTTTTTTAACATTTGTGTCTCAGTTTAAACTAAATGCCTGATGATATTATAAGGTGACCAGATTTCTGAAATGGAAACGAGACGTTTTTTAGTTCAGTGGTCAAAATCTAATTGAAATCTTACTTGTTATTATCTATGATTTAAAAAAAAAAAAAAAAAAAAAACACGGAAACAGTACATTTTTGTATTGTTGTAGGTTCCATATACTGTTATTAAAATTAATAATTATTATGATGTCTGCAGGTCAACCCCTAACTGGTTTTAATACAATTGCCAAAAAATTACACTAAGAAAAATAGAATTGCAGAAATAATACAAAATAAAAATGACAACATATGCTAAATGAAACTGTATTTAACAATTCATTTATTTTAGCTTTTTCCATCTGTATTTAGTATTTTTATTTCCACAAGCTGTGAATATGTTGTATACAGTAATAATAACAACTTTGTTTCATTTTTTCAAATGTTATTTAATTTTTTTTCTCTTCTCTGGCTTTTTTGCAGTGTATTTTCAGGCTATTTTGAATGTGCTGTAAAATAGGGACATTTCCAGGGACAGCTCCAGCTGGAGACAGGACACCAAAAATGGTCACCCTGTAATATTGTGACATGATATCGTGTAACATGTTATTGTATTATAGAGTAACGGTGCACTCTCAGAAAAAAAAAAAAGTGGGGCAGAAGTACAGTTTTGTACTTACCCCTAAGGGGTGCAAATTAATACTTTAAATAAACCTATTAGTCCCTAAAGTATACACATAAGTTCCTAAATGGTACATATTAATACCTTTTGATATGGAACTGCCCCAGTGACAGCTTCTGTACCTTTTTCTGAGAGTGTGTTGTTATGGTCACTCTGAGACTTATTAGGTTGAGGTATCTCCATACATTGTCTGTACAGATCATTTATTTATTTTACTGTGTAAGGGTAAAGATGGCAGTAATAATACATTTTCTTATGCCAACATGCTATTTTGATATATATTGGTCACTAGGTGGCAGACAGATACCACAGTATTTGCAGCACAACCTGCTACTGAGAAATAGTGGTGGTTTCAACCTGAACAAAAATATTTGTTGGTCAGATTATTATGGTGACATTCATAACAAAGAAGTGTTCAAATGAACAAAAGTTTGAAGTAATTCCTTTTTTATTTTCTGTCTCCCTCTTTCTCTCTTTCTTTCTCAGATGCTCCAACAACAGATGGCCTAGTAAACCAGTTTAAATTCCCCTCACAGCATTTTCCAAACTGACCTTGGGTTTTCACACAAACACACACACACACAAGGTCATGTGCTGGGTTTGTTACAAGATACTAGAGGGAGGAACATCTTTTCTTCCTCCACCCAGAATACACACACAGAGACGGTTTGCGTGTACATACATGTCCTCTCACAGATCACATACAAATACAAAAACACTAATTCTCTCCTCCCACCCTCTGTTTGTTCCTCCTCTCTCTCTCTCTCTCTCTCTCTCGTTCTTTCTGTCTCGCTCAGTCCCTGCCTGGTCGATGCTGTGAGTTCCTCCTCTCTGTGTTTGGGGGGGGTTAAACACAGGATTCTCACTGCTTTCCTCTCAGTCTGCAATCAGCAACGGACACACACACGCACACAGACGCAGCAGCTATGAGCGCGGACGATGTGGTGTGCACAGGATGGCTCATAAAATCCCCTCCGGAGAAGAAGCTAAAGAGATTTGTGAGTTAAAGTCCTGTGTGTCTGAGCGTGAGCGTGAGTGTGATGTACTCAGCATTAGAAGCGGGTACTGCAGTATAATGATCCACTGTCAGTTCATGTTCTCTGTGTTTTTATAACACAGGATCTCTTTGCTGTGTTTCCCTGTGCTGCATGGTTGGATTTTAATTGCATTTTAAGACATATATGTTCTCAACTATGTGCATCAGTATTGCTTACACTTGTGCTCTCCCTGCTGCTTTCCATCACTGTCAGTGTTTTACTATTTAACTGTGCTGTGCCGAAGGCTCTGCTTGGCTGCATTTTGATTTCTGTTGCCTGTGGACTTTTGATCGTTGTTATGAGATGCTTTACACATGCTAATTCTCAGCTGTGTTTGTGCAGCATTTGTGTGCCTTCGTGCACGTGGCTTTGCTGCTTTGCATAGCCTCTTCTTGCCTGTGTGAAATTCAGTGCTGTGCTTTGTGACGAAGCAGTTTACCTGTGCAACCACTTAAACAGGCACTTCCATGTGTTACTCTGTCATTGAATGCATCTCAGAATGATATATTCTTTTTATACCATTTGATATTACCTTTTATTGTATAAGTGACAATGCTTTATGCTTTGTCATGTAACTGCAGTCTCGTTGTTATTTGTCTGTTACAGAAATGCAAAGTGCACGTTTTGTTGTTTAATCGTCCTTCCTCGTTTCTTCCTCATTCCTCATCTGTTTACGTCTTTACTATCTTTCACTGTGCTCAGCACTCATTTTGACCCTGTGCTTTCATCTGTCAGACGAGAAGCTACAGTGTCTCAGCAAATGATACTTCTTTGAGCCTTTAATTGTGTTGCTGTGATAATGTTTTCCTTGTCCCTGAATCTAATAAGTAGAGTAAAACAGGAACCGTTAAAACTGGAATAGTTTTAAACTGAAACAGCCTAACTGTTCTCTTTTTACTGTGTAAAATGGTGCTGTGTATGTGTTGACCTCAGTTTTGTTTATGAATAGGGATGAGTGTAATTGTAATCACTATTGACAGTGTAAAGGGACGTTCACACCAAGAACTATAACTATAATCATACCTATAACAATGACTAGCTTAGCATCCACACCAATGGACAATTACGTTTTATTAGAAGCATTGGTCCTTAGTTCTAGTTGATTAAATCCTTAAGCTCTTTGATATCTGGTGCATTCTGATCGTTCTGAATGTGATTCCAGTTATAGCCTATTGTTCCTCTGTGTTGTTGTCATTATAAAGGCCTGTTCAAACGGTAACTATAGCATAACTATAAAGTTTTAATAATCATTAAAGTTCTATGAGAACAGCTATAACGATTACGACACAGGGGGATTGATATAACTTTGGAATCATTTTTAGAACGTTTTTTATAGCAGATGAATGATAAAAAAAACATTGACAAACAATCAGAATCCACACATAACTGCAGTGCACACTATTAATAAAGAACATTATCATCATATATTATTGTTATAGTGTGTGAACCAACTATTTTGTAGTTTACTTAAATATTCCTGTTGTGTTATGACATCTTAAAAGTACAAAGATTCCATGTCTACATGTACAATAATTGTTTCAATGAAATGAAAAATTCCATGTCAGACAAGACAACCTTATTGTAGTGCTGTTTGACATGTCATACCCATTTACTAATCTTTTAAGCTTCCTTTGTTATTAGTTTGGCTAAATATAATAGTGAGGTTATATTTCGCTTGTTACTACATGCATTTCACAATTGTAAATCACGCCTTCCAAAAGCAGGTGCACAATAATATTCAAAAGTTGATTTATATGCAGAAGAGCACTGTTTAGTCTAATTACAAGCTGATTAGACAGACAGAGAGACTCTCAAGATCCTCTGTATGAAAGTGAAGGTCTCAGTTGTTTGGTTGAGAAGAGGAAGGGCAGGGAGGACCTTCAGTCATAAGACGAGTGTTCAAAGTGTCAGCCTGACACCACAAACACGCTCTCTCCCACCCCTCACTCTCTTTTGCTCTGTTTCTGTGAAATTTGGGTGTGTTGCAAAACATGGGAAGTGTAGGGTGCCAGGCAGTTGAGAGTGACCCTGCATTCAGAAATTAGCTGTGCTATCAGAGACCAGACAAGCAAAAGTGGTTTGACTGCTATTAGGAGGTGGAACTAGGGGCTGACAAAGAGTGAGTGCACATGTGTAAACAAGTGTAACCAAGTATGCCTTTAGTCTGTTTAGTGCGTATGTGTGTGTCATAGTAAACAGTTCAAGGCACTACATGAAGAGCAAACAAACGTACACTCTCTCTCTCTCTCTCTCTCTCTCTCTCTCTCTCTCTCTCACTCACTCACTCGCTCTTTCTCTTTCTCGCTCTCTCTTTCTCTGGTTTTGTGGCTTCATCAGAGAGTAAAATGTGAGACATTGGGAAGGAGTGTTTGTTGTGTGCTATCCGTGTGATCTTTCTTTCTTTCTTTCTTTCTTTTGTTGATCATTACATTCTGTGAATTGTAAAAATACTGTACATGCAATATATATTTATTTACAGAAAATGCTTTTTTAAAGATGAGCGAGGCAACTTATCGGCAATGATTAGTTCACAAAAAATATGTCTGTGAACTTTTTTTCAACATTTTAGATTAATATAAAAGGGGGGAAAAAACCTAAGGGGAAGTGTGAATTCAAGGTGCTGTGACAGGTCTCTATTTCTTTGACATATTTCTCCATTTTAACCACCTTTGAGTTTAAAAGTAACTCTTTTTTTAAAAAAGTATTTTATTTTACAAATATTCCATGTAGTCTCTCAATTGATCAGTCGGGCTGCATGATAATTAGGTAATTAATATGAAAGAAATGTATTAGGTTATGATGTTTTGTTGTAGTTATTGTGCATTGGCTGCTATACCCTTTCAAAAAGGAAGTTTATTCAAGTGTGCTTTTAGTATACTTCTTATAAACTAAAAATAAAAAAGTAAACTTTCAGTCTACTTTTTATGTAATTCTCAGAAATATACTTTACGTACTTCTCGGAAATATACTTGAAATTACACTTAGGCTAAGTTTACTTGTCTTACATATTTGTCCAATACTTGTATAAATCTTTTGATCAAGATTGTATTCTAAGTACACTTGGCTTGTAGTTGTGTTTACTCTTTTGATTGAGTAGCTTAAATATTTTTTTCATATTGTTTTACTTACATTGTCTGAAAATATTGATTTATAAAGAAAACTGATTTGTTCCTAATTCTGAATATGTGAATTCTTGTGTAGTCCACTGGTAGTACATAGGAATTCAATTCAAATCTACTTAACTCTTTCCCAGCCATTGACGGAATTTTCCGGAATTTTCCATCATTTACGATACAACACTTGTTATATATATAACATATTTTTAAGGGGGTGCTGGGGGGTGGGGCTTGATGTTGCGCGTGCGAATGAAGTCCCTCGTCATGCCATAAGATTGCGCTGCAGCTGAATCATCCATCCATTTTCCAAACAATGTAATCTGTAGAAAGAGTCACTGAATGTTTTACTTTAATGTACAGTATTAGCCCATGCATACAATGCAAAGACTTTATCAAGACTATTATTACTTGTTTGTGCAAAGCATTATGGGAAAAGCTCTGTGGATATTTACTTTTTGTTGTTGACCTTAGGGAGGAAACAAAACACATTGTTTAACATTAGTTTAGATTGACATTTACACAACACTTTTCCACCTAAGAGGAACTACACAAACATGTAGTTTGCTCCAAACACAGGTAAACAAACTCATACAGACTCAATTTACTGTTCTCCACAATGCACATAAACATACACAAATACGCACACATGCAAACGTGAATGTGTTGGTGTTCGCTTGTTGGAGACAAACGTTTGGGCCAATTTCAGACTTCCCTTCTGTGAAGGGTTCTGGGAAAACGTAGCTCTAGTTCCTCTCTTTGACTAAAACACGCATGCATAAGGGGAAGAAAATATAGCCATTCCAATAGAAAGAATAGAGAGAAGGTCTTTGTTTGAGGCAGAGGTAAATCAAGGCCATGCTCTGACCGTGCTTTTCTGAGCATGCCCAGATCTAAGTGTGGTCTCGATGAAAAATTCTGTAGAAAAACTGTTCAGACACGGGAAGGGTAATGTATGTGGTTTAGTGAGATTCACACACACACACACACACACAAACAGACACACATTAGTGGTTCAGTGTGGAATAAGCACATTTTAATCAGCGTCTGTTGGTTTGTGCTCGTTAACTTTCCATAATCTGTTTAAAAACAATTGTGGGTTTTTTTTGGTATACTAAATTAGTATACTTAAAGTCTGCCAAATTGGAACAAATAATTTTGTACTTAATGCACTTGAGTTATCCGGAAACAGTGCTGAAGTTCAACTAAAGATATACTTAAGTATATTTGATTGTGCTAAAGTGGAACTACTGCAAGTATACTTTAGGTACACTTTAAATATCTTGCATTTAAATACTGGTATTATACAGAGATCATAATATCCTTACTAATAGTGATAAGGCCTAATATTAAGTGTGCATTATGCAATAAAGTACTCCAAATAAAGTTTAATTATATTTATATCAGTAAAATCTCAAGCAATATGTCAGTAAATACGTTAATGGGTTTTGTAGTATACTTAGTATGAAATAAATGTTTTTTAAATACATTTTGGTAAAAAAATAAAAAAAATCACTTGGGTAGTGATCACACTTTTGGAGCTTTGTTCAATTAAATGCTTAATTACTGAGATATTGCTTAGGTTTCAGGATAAACCACTTCACCCTTTGTCAGCTTTATTTCTTGCATGTCCGAATATTTGAAATAATAAAGAAGACCATTAAGATGGAGATTTGTGCCTTGTAAGCAGCATTTCAGCAAAAACAATTAGATATTTACTTTGTGTTCTGTGCATGTGTTGCGTGCAAAATTAATGAGGTGTGATTACTTTTTTTAAGGAGGCGTTTGTGGCCACATTCCCCCAACCTAAAAAGTCCATTTCTCCTAAAAAGTCCATTTCTGGCCTGTAGTGTCAAACATTTTTTATACAAATACCACTTACAGTATAATTGGAAAGGTTAATATATCAGCTTAGTATATGCTGTTCCTTTCTGTGTGCTTGTGTAATCTGTGGAATGGATTTAATATGGTAAAATGGATGTGAGAAAGTACTATATTCATATTGACAGCTGAAAGCATGAACACAATAGCCATAATAATAATAATAATTACTTTTTTTTTTTATAAGGCGAAATTGCAATTGAACTTGACAGCCAATGATCACTGTGTATTTTTGTTTTGTGGAAAAGAGCAGCTTTGACATTTTGTGTTCCACAAGAAAAAAAGTTGTGTTTGAAGTGGCTTGAGTGTGGCTAGATTATTTCCAGATTAAAGCAAATGATCTGTGAGTGTGAAAGGTGTAACTCCCATCAGACTGACCAAATTTTCATTCAATTATATTTCGGTCTTTTCAGTGTTACATTCAAAATCCTTTTTGTCTCACAAATCTGAGGTGGCACATGCACCTTGAATTTTAGGCATGACACTCCTGGTTGTATTGTAAGTGTGTTATAGGTAGAGGTGTAAAGTCCAGGGGTCAGAAGGTAAAAGTCCTGCCATATGTTTATTCCACCCATGAACTCAGCCAGCTGATTTCACTAATTACTTCTATCTCCTGGCTGAAAAACTGTGCTAATTAGCAAATCCAGGTGATTGGAACAAAATACTGAGGAGGACTTTTACTTTCTGAACCTGGACTTTACACCTCTGACTATAGGTCACTTTGGATGAAAAGTTTGGCTGTAAGACCATAGTAAATGGAGAAGTCTTTTCTGGTCTCTTCTTGCTTTATCTGGCTCTCAGGACTCATGTCAGCACTTAGTCTGGATCTCAGAGAAGAGGAAGAGAGTTTGTCTTGTGACAATGTCCACAATGATAGAAATCTTGCAGCTCTGTGGCATTCTTACTCATAATGCATTTGTTTGAAACATATTTGTATAAATGTAAAAACGACCTCAAGGGAGGAAGTCAGGATTTTCCTGATGATACAAGTTGGAGATTGTGGCCTTTTATTAAATATTGCTGGGAGAAAACAACTTTAAAACACTCTGTGAGAAGCAGGCCTGTGAGAAATGTCTTGACCGTCAGGGGTTGTGTAACAGCTGACTTCTGTGGTAAAATCTTGGTTACAGAAAGAAAACAGCAACTAACTGAACAAAGATGTTTCAACAGAGAACTGAATTATGTCACAGACTGAAGAAAAAGAGAATGTACTAAGTTGCTGATGGA
This sequence comes from Squalius cephalus, assembly GCF_949319135.1. NCBI lineage: Eukaryota > Metazoa > Chordata > Actinopteri > Cypriniformes > Leuciscidae > Squalius > Squalius cephalus. The sequence continues at coordinate 38,383,891 of NC_137126.1, read as the reverse complement.
TCCAGAACCTTTTTTTTTTTCGATGGAATAACAATCTCATGAAAGGGAATAAGGAGTCACTCCAAATAGACCATAAGCTAGTGGCAATGACAGCTGGTGTGTGTTTTGGGTTGGGTTTTAGGTGGGTTTTTGATGCCTTATCTGATGGTTAGATTGGCTTTTTATCTGGAGTTCATCTCATTTTCACGAATCATAATAATAGTACAAACTGAGTATGTCACACCATTCAAATCTTATATAATAAAAATATATAGCATAAAGTATGTATGTGTCTTTTGAAAAAAGGATACTAGTTGTTGGTAAAAAGTGTTTTACATTGGCATTAAAATGACAATTAAATATAAAAGTTATCTATAAATGCAAATACACACACACAAATGTTGGGTGTCCATTAACCCTAAACCTATACCCATCACAGAAAACTTTCTGCATTTTTCGATAATTTTTATTTATGTATTTTTGATTAATAAGCTGTTTTCCACTTGAGCAATTTCCAAGGCTATTTATATAGAGCAAGAGGAAGACCAAGTTAGTATATTTTGTTCAGTGTTATTTATATAAGCAGTATAAATGCAGTGTTCATCTTTTTGGGTATTATCTTCCCTAATAAGAAAAAAAGCGAGCAAGAAAGGGAGAGAAACTATGAGTAAACCTGTGACAGCATAGAAACAGCTATTCCCTGTCTTTTTCTTTGCTTTGAAATGTTTTTCTGCTGTAGTTTCTATAATAGTTTCTGTTACATCATTGAAAATAGGCAACCTCTCTGAAAGATTTACAGATGTCACCTGAGGCAGGTACTGTTTGCACTGGGTAGCACAGGGAAAACCTACTAAAATAACACATAATGTACAATAATCAGAAATAATGACCTAATAACATCAGAGTAAATGCATTTACCTCATAAGCTAATATTAACCCAATTACCTCATGATGACATAACCTAATATCTTAATAGAATAACAACTTAATACATCTAATAAGCATGTTTTTGCACTGATTACAGTCGCTGGTAAAGCCAGGGGATTTATACTGATTGACTTGGTGTTGATTATTTACTTTTCATAACCATATGTGCAACCTGTTTCTGCTCTGAGAGATTAATCTGTGTGTTTCTTGGAAAGTACATTTGTAAGTCATCTCTAACTGCAGGTCACACCCTGCTCAGTTTAGTCAGAAGTTTATCTGTAAGTTTGTTCTTGCATTTATACTAGTCTTGCCACGGTATACGTTACGATCGGTAAGGGACGACAGTGGTGCAAAATTTTATATTGGGTAAATGGGGTGATTGACTGAATGCTTGTAATGCTTAAAGCTTTGGTTTCATTTTTAGTTAAAATAAATCAAGCTGTTTTCATTACTGTAAAGGCTATTGCGCTATTAAAATGGCTCCTCAGTCGGTTTGAATGCAGATACCACATGGTGTGAAAAAAGGACATTGTGGCAAGTCTAATTTGCACAATAATACTTTAATATTTTATTGAATCTACTTCTTGAATTAAGTTTATGTTTAGCAATCACTTTTCTTTGAAGACAGTTGAAGTACTTTGTTTTGTACTTGAGTTCATGAACCTGAACCCTGCACATTTACATACCAGAATGGAGCCAGAGCCAATTTGCTAAAACAGTGCTTAGTTAGTACATAGTTATTTGACTATTCATTAGCAGTATCCAATAGCCACCATGGACTTAGTGACATCAGTGGAAAAGGACATTAGTTTCAGAGGAAGAGCAAGATCAGTGTTATTTTAGTATTAGTATTTATTATTATTTGTATTATTGTTTTTAATTATATAATTTATTTAGATTTTTTTACTATTACCTTTTATTTTTAGATCAAATATTTTTTTATTTCATACAATATTTATTTCAGCTTTATTTCAATTAATAAAAAATGATTTTAATAACAATAACCCTGGTTTTATAAAGACTGAAGTTTATAAAAAAAATCAAATACTTATTTTATTTTTATTTTTTTAAATAAAGTGCACAGATAACTTGTTCAAAATAAGGCCAACCAAGAGCAACATGTGTCAAGATATAAATAGGGGCAAATGATAATTTCATGTGAAGACAAGACAAGATCTAAAGATCAAAGGAGACTTGATTGCTAATCTATGTGAGAGTGTCCAGAAGGACAATGCTAATCTAATTCTCTTCCCCTCTTTCTCGCTCTCTGTCCCTCTCTCTCTCAGTCATGGCGAAAGCGATGGTTTGTTTTGCGGAGGGGTCGGATGAGCGGGAATCCTGATGTTTTGGAATATTACCGTAGCAAGAGCTCCCGTAAACCAATCAGAACCATCGACCTGCAGGAGTGTGAGGTCACCATCGAGGCAGAGGTACGGCCCACTAAACGTCAGTACCAAAATCAGCACCTATTTGTGGTCAAGACCACCACGCGCATCTTTTACCTGCTGGCCAAAACAGTAGAAGAGATGAACATCTGGGTTCAGAACATTGGACAGATTTGTACGTTTGGAGGACTGAACAGACATGCAGGTGAGGCGTTTTATTATAAACGTGTAATTTTTGTTTTTAGGCCTTGGACAGCTTAGTATGACATGCTCACAATTGCCTTTTTCATGAATCATAGCTTCTGATGGTGTCAGAATTTGTAGACTTGTTGTAGACTGTCTAATGACGACCCAATAGGAGCACAGCAATTGATAACGTGTGTGAGAAAGAGAGGAGAGACATGTTGATATGTTGATACTAGCTTGTCTATTTACTGTAATACGTTACATAAATATCTTATTTGTTTTCCCTTTACATTATCATCACACTATCAAAATTATCTGAAGATTTTACTGATGAATGAGCAGTTCATGACCTATTTTGTCTGAGCACTACAGACACACTTACTTTTTTTTTTTCATGCAAAACATTACACATTAACATTACCATATGGGCTTGCTTCGATAATATTAAAATTTTGAGAAGGTCAGAATGAATGCAGTGTCCAGTCTATTAGAAATTATAACAAAATACAATTTAATATTAAATTAAATTAAAACAAATTAAATAATGCTCACCAAGGCTGCATTTGTTTGATCAAAAATACAGTATAAAACAGCAATATTGTGAAATATTATTTAAAAAAAAAATTTAAATGTAACATTCCTATAATGAGAAAGCTGATTTTTCATCAGTACTACAGTTTTCAGTGTGACATGATCTTTCAGAATCATTCTAATATGCTGATTTGCTGCTCAAGAAACATTTCGTATTATTATCAATGTTGAAAATAGTTGTGCTGCTTAATATTTTTGTGGAAACTAATTTTTTTTTTTTTGACCAGTTGAATGCATCTTTGCTGAATAAAAGTAGCAAATTCTTTAAAAAAAAATCTTACTGACCTCAAATTTTTGAAAAGTAATGTAAATATGCACTATATAAATTAGAATAAATAAGTAATAATCATTTGTACATCAACAAGTAACAGGTGACGAAACAAGATCAGGTGAGGCATTAACAAAGAGGTATACATGAAAAATATATCATTTTATTCACGCTAAGGTACAGAAAAGAAAAGTTACAAATGTATTTCTCTGCAGTAAACACACCAGTAATAAAAAAAACTCTGTGCATGTGCGTGGGTTTATGAGAAAGGAAAGTGCTACAGATGAGCTAAAACAGGAAAAACCCTTGTACGTAAAAAGCCTCCTAAAAACAACCCTTCCATCACATCAGATCCCTCCATTAACCTAAAGATTCATATTCCTCTAACTGCGGTTTTGAAATGAATTAACTTAGACTGGGAAATAATTAGCCACTGTATGTTTCCTCCAGAGAGAGATGCTGAGACTGAGAGATGCGGACAGAATCTGTGAGAGAAGGACTCTGTAATATAGGCGAGGTCTTATTTTAATATTCTGTTCCATTCCTCCATCTCTCTTCCTCTCTTTCGAATAGTCTGCAGAGCAACAGCTGCGTCACTGAGGAACGTTCAGACACACACACGTCTGTCATAACGTAGACAGCTCACAAGTATGTGGCATCTCATATCTTTACCTAATAATAGCAAACAGCTAGCGTCATGATCTGTGTCCACAGCACATACGACTGCTATTATAGCGAGAAAATATGTTTTTATTAAAGCTGGCACTATAGTTAGTGTAAGACTCAGGGAGAATGTTAGCAGTTAGCATATACCAAACACAGAGAGTGAGAGAAACCTCAAGTTACACATTACTTGGAAAGATGAGTGATTCAGCAGCCGAGAAGTTTTCAGACACACACGTACTTGGTTACTGTTTAATACACAACACACTGGATGGTTGGACACGCCTCTAAACTGGTAAAGGCTGATTGTGAAAGATAAAGCTAGTATGTACAGAACAACATACACGTCCATGCCCTTTTCTCCACACATATGCGCAGATGAAAAAGGCTTAATTCGTTTCTTTCTTCATGTTGCTTACGTCTCTGATGAAGACCAGAGATGACTATCAGACATATTGTTGAAACAGCAAGTGTAGTTTTGGAGACACAAAGTCTCAGTCGCTGCTTAGCCGCTAACCTCATTACAAACCCCAGCAGGACTCCAGCCATGAACTGGAACTCAGCTTTTTATTTACAGGCAGACTCTTTTGCAGTGAGACAGACAGACAGACAGACAGCGGGTTAGAGAAGAACAGTTTAGAGATTGTAGTCACACCTGGAGGGCCACAGTTTCAGATCCTGCTTCAGGCCATGTGTCAACACACTCAGAACATACACTGGGGTCCTGTTAAACCAAGGCTTTTTTGAACTTTTGTAAACTCAAATGTTGATCTCTGCCAGAGCCACAAGTTACAGTACATGGTTATGTCTCTTCTCTCACTCTGAACTGTCACCGTGCTTACTGTTTATTTACTCTCTCTGTCGCCATAACAACATAATCACTCTGACCTGTCACCATGACAACTACTCACTGTATCTCCACTGTCCCTCTGACCCATCACCATGACAACCACTCATCGTGTCTCCTCTGTCCGTATGACCATCACCATGACGGCCGCTCATTGTGTCTCCACCATCCCTCTGACTCATCACCTTGACAACTGCTCATTGTCTCCACTGTCCCTATGACCATCACCATGACAACCACTCATTGTCTCCACTGTCCCTCTGTCACATCACCATGACAACTGCTCACAGTATCTCTACTCTGATTTTAAAGCATAACCATGACAACTGCTCATTGTGTCTCCACTGTATCTCCCATCACCAACCACTCACTGTATATCTACTCCCACTCTGACCTGTCACCATGATGACCACTCGATTAATAACCTCGTAGCTCACAGTAGTTTTCCAAGTTATCATTAAAAAATACATTTCCCTATGGAGAAAATGAATTGAGTTTTTACTTCCGGAACCCGGCTGTTGCTCTCTATTTCTATTCTCTCTCTCTGACCCCATAGTGCCATGACTACTACTTATTGTATCTCTACTGTCCCTTTGACCCCATCACCATGACAACTGCTCACAACTGCTCTGTTCTCCTGAATCCCTTTACCACAGCAACCTAGGTCTGCAGGTGTAAGCATCTCTACATAATAATGAATGGCTTCTCAATGCAGGTGTATAAAAGAAGCTGTTCAAAAAATGTTACACTTACTGTACAAACATTGTGAAAAAATGTTACAGGCTTATACATTTGAGAAAGATCTGCTAGATATTTAGAGTACATATATACGAGAACAAAAATGAATACAACCACATGCCTGGTGTTGCTCAGATTTCTCTTCTGAGTCATTGTCAGTTATTCAAGTGTTGGATACCCAATAGTAGGCTCTGCCAAAGAAGCAATGTTTATGTGAGCCCACACAATCCCCCTTAGATTAGCATGCTAGCTGCAACGTGATCAAAAAGCCGGTTATCTACAACTGTTTACCCACAGCATTACTCACAATGCCTTTCAAGCACCAGCAGGTTGAGTGTGATATCAGACGTCTAAACACTGAGTCATCACTGGACACCTCTGTTTATGGACAATTAAAATGATTCGGATAATTTGAAACTACCTATTTAATTAACCTGCTCAACTATAATTCCCAAAATGAGAGATGTGTCACTCAGATTCTCACAGCACACACAGATATGACCATGATGGAAGGCAAGCGGCACAAAACTTTCCACAATGACCTTTATCTGCGTTATTTCAACTCAGTTCCACCTTCCAAAAACATTTTTGCTTACTATTAAGAAGAGAAACGATTACACCCCAAAAAATCGACCGTGAACATGTCATGTGTTTTCAGCGCGTGTAACAGGCTCACGTGTTCATCTGTGGGGTTTAGAAATGTCTGGCCACTACTAATGCACTGTTGAGTCTAAACAGGAAGAGAAAGAGAAAGAGAGAGAGTGTGTGTGTGTGTGTGGGGGTTGTGGTGTGTGGGGGGCTGGAAGGGGTGATTTGGTCTGCCACCTTCTGGTAATTAAAAGCAAATGTACTTCAAAAATGAAATGTGTTAAATGTGTGCAAATTTTTGACATCCAAAATAAATCAATGTATCAAAGCCAATCTATTTATTTTTCTCTTGCTCTTTCTCTTTGACAGAATCAATGGACAGTCTAAATCGCACTCCCTCTTCCCAGCAGCCATCTCCAGCACTTTCTCCTCATGTTTCTCTTGTGGCCAATCAGGACACAGTTACCACCGACAGCCACACTGTCCTAGACAGGCCTAGCGAATCAGAGATCAGCCCTCCGCTCGACTACCTCTTCCTCTCTCAGTGTGAAACCGGGACAAAGAGCATCGTCAGGCAAGGCCCACCTCACTTCTTATGATCACATATTGCAAAAAATAATAATTACATGTTAATCTCGATACAGAATTGAGATTCATTCCATGTATCGCCTGACTAGTTATTGGCTTTTTCTCTAATCAGATTTAATAAAGGCGACTGAGAGAATAAATGAGAAAAGAAAATCTCTCATGCTTTTCGCATCAGTGAAATCTTTTGATCTTGGTCACTGCAGCATAACACACTGTGATTAGATTCAAATAAAATCTTCAGGGACCTGCATGCAAAGTAGGGACTTAATGGTTTTATAAGAACGCATAATGATTTTTGTAATGCTGTTTTGTTTTGAATACTGATCGTCATTATGGAGGGGTTTGGCTGTTTAATGAAATAACTGCAGGTTTCTCAGAGCTGCATCACCGTTCAAAAGTTTGGGGTTTTAAATGTTTTTTGAAAGATATCTTCTATGCTCACACTTGATTTCAAATACAGTAAAAACAGTAATATTGGAAATAGTATTACAACTTAAAATAACCGCTTTCTTTTCAGTACCTATTATTTTTTCAGTGTCACATTATCTTTCAGAAATCATTCTAATATGCTGGTTTGGAGCTCAAAAACATTTCTTATTATTATCAGTGTTAAAAACAGCTACTTAATATGTTTGTGAAAAAAACTTTTTTTCAGGATTCTCTGACGAATAGAAAGTTTAACAGAACAGCATTTGTTTGCAATAGAAATCTTTTGTAATTATAATTATACGTTTTACCATCCCTTTTGATCACTTTAATGCATCCTTGCTTAATTAAAGTAAGGTGATGCTTTAGATTAGGGAACACATATTCACTATTAACTCTATCACTATTAACATTATCTCTCCTAATCCCTGTATATTGATAGTTCTCTCGGGACCGCTTCTGAAAATAGGATTATATTGTAGTTGATTAGAGTAGGCGGAGTAACAAATCAGTTGCTGATATTGTTAGCGATCAGTGGCCTGCCTGAATTACGCTTGAATTCCATTCGATCACTCAAGCTTTACGTTAGGTAGTTGTTGTAGTGGTTATATTTAGGTATGAGGTAGGGTTAAGCGATGTAGAATATGGTCAATTAACATTTATTTGTATAGCCCTTTTTACAATACATATCGTTTTAAATCAGATTTACAGATAATGCATGTGTCTACATTACAATTTAGAGTGATGTGACTGTGTCTAAGTTGTACATTTTAGAAAAGTACATATACAAATCACACAGTTAGCTAACAATGTATTAAAGGCAGAAAACAATGAGCTCATTGAAGTAATGAATACATGTTGTTAACAAATTATTAGGATATATAGAAAGTTCTTCATAAGAGGCTGGATCCAAACTGGAGCTGATATACTTTCTAGTTGCCTCAGGATGAGCATCCTGAGATAAAACAGAAAAGCAAATGGAAAATAACTAGCGTAGCTGCTGTTCATAACAGTAAGCAGATAATAATGTGCATTTGATGGAGCATTTCGTGGAAAGTAATTCCAATGTTTTCTTATAATATGGCAGTGGCAGCATATAGATAGAGTGTATTGAAAAAAGCAGAGGGCCTAACACAGATCCTTGCGGCACTCCATAATTTACTGACGTTATCTGACGTAATATGTGTAAATACTAATAAACAGCTAATATGCTAGTAACATGAATGCAAATAAGCAACTACTTAATAGTGAATATGTGTTCCCTAATCTAAAATGTTTAATTTCTTTAAAAAAAAAACCTAAAAAAACGCCACATCTGAACTGTAGTATACATGTTCCAGGAAATTTGTTTTCGAAGTTTTTAATTAAAATTAACGTGAATTGGAAATTGGAAAGAAATTATTGTGTTTTGTGTTGTCTGATCTTAAAAACAACATTTATTTTCTTCTATAATAACATGAACAGCTGAATAATGCACAATAAGACCAGGAAAGTCTAATCGTAAAAAATAGGGTAAATGTTTATTTCATAATGACCTTAAGACAACTTTTCTAATGTGAACCAGATTTGAGTGGCTCCAACACTTAAGCAAATGTTGAATTTTTTAACTTATTTAATATGTGAGTTCACTTGTCTATTTCGATTTTTTTTGTGTGTTGTCTTCCTAAGGCTTTACATACAAAAGAGAATTTGGAATTTGTTATGCAAATATATGATTTCTAAATGAGCACTGATTCAGCAAAGAAAGCCTGTATAAAAAAATAGTTTCATTATGACGCAACAAACCATACTTTTTCCATATGCTTTCTCTGAGGACATTTTTTTCCATTGAAGAGTTTCGTCAACAGGTTTTATTTTGAATAACATTATTTAGTTGAATAAACTAAAAAAAAATTGCTTATTTCTTATGCATTTATGTGTGTTTGTCCTTCCCTATAGGTGTGACAGCATCTCTAACTCTGAACGATCATTTGAGCAGAGCTCGTCTGAGTACACAGAGGATGTGTTTAGCCCCACCCCTCGCATTGACTCCTCCCCCTCCCCTTTCCTTTTGGCTGGGGTGTCCGAACCCCCATTCAGCGCCCCCTGTGGTCCGCTCTCTCTCTCCTCCTCACTTTCGTCCTGCCTCTCATCTCCCATCTCTTTACGCCGTCCACCGGACATTTTCAGATTCGACCGACCCTTCTGCGTGACATCCGACCCACAGACGCCTCCCCCCCTCCCACCCAAACCTACACACCTGTCCGATCCCCACAGTAACGAAGATACCGGCCGTAATCAGACGCAACCTGTTCTCCTCCCTCGCAGGACGTCACTTTCAGGAATAGACCACTTTAGGAGAGGTAAACATACACACAAATACACACAACAGATAGTATCAATGACTCACCCTCCTCCGCCATTTTTCTCATTGAAACATCTCCAAAAAAAGTATTATATATTTTATTATTATAATGTCTTTTTTTTTTCCAGTAGACTTAGACAGTGCTGGAAGAAACTGGAACAAACGTCTAAGCCTCAACCTGGTAAAGAAATATTCAAATATGACATAGTCAAATGAGCCTGGAGAAAGTTAAACATACACAGTAAATAAGCATCAATTTGAATATTCACTGCCAGAAACCACATGTATCATAGTGTGTCTCTCTCTGTACCTCGGCTATTTCTAGCCGATATTTCTGAATACCACAGTTACTGAAAACCACTGTGAGGATTCATATGTGCCCATGGCCTCCCCACCAATCAGCTGCTCTAATGTCACTTCAGACGGCTACATACCCATGAGCCCCTCCAGCCTGCCTGTCTCCCTACTGACCAACTGCAAAACAGAGCTGCCCGCGCCTTCCAATCCCGACTTTGAGCCTCCTCCAGTCGACCGCAACCTTAAACCAAAAAGACGGGGTAAATGTTTTCGGGTTGAAAATGTAGTAAAAGTTTACCAGTATCATTCACAATCAAAGTACATGATGTTAAAAAAAAAAAAAACATTAAAAGTTGTATGATTGTAGTGTTAGTATTCCATATCGTGACTTGTAGTCTTTAGACTGAATTTAGTGTTAATGATTTAAATAGGAAATAAGATTTACATGCCCCAAAATAGCATCTGAACCATTCCTAGAATATAATATCCATGTCAAATATATATATATATATATATATATATATATATATATATATATATATATATATATACACTTCATGGTCAAACGTATGAGGACACTGCCTTTTTATTTACATTTATTGTAAGATACATATATTCCTAACACGTTTTACCGCATGCTAAATGACTTTACCAATGACTAATATCTAGATAAAAACAGGATGTGATGTCATAGTTTTAGGAACTTGATTCCTTGTTATTTTTAAAGTTGTTTGCACAAGTACACTCTTAAAAACTGTCATAGAATAGAATAACCATTTTTGGGTTCCCTAAAACCCTTCAGTTCTTAAAAAAAAAAACTTTAGTGCAATGGAAAGCTCCATATTCTTCATAGAACCGATGGCAATAAATAATCTTTATTTTTAAGAATGTATTATTACGGAGCCCCTAAAAGAACATGTTGAAAGGAAAAAATATGAGATGGGAGGTAAAATGATTTGTCAATGTTTTTACGTTCCCCCCGAGAAGCTTTGCGTTCACTCGTAAAACGTTTTGCGTTCCCCCGGGAAACTTTCCGTTTGCTCGAAAAGAACACAAAGGTTTTGCAAGCGAACGCAAACATTTTCGGGGGAGCGCAAACATTTTGCGAACAAATGCAAAAGCATTGACAAATAATTTACCTCCCATCTAATTTTTTTTTTCTTTCAACATATTCCTTCAACATGTACTTTTAGGGGCTCCGTATATTTTACGAAATAAGTGATGTGATATAGTGTGTTGTGTTAGCTGTAACTGCTGCCATGAAGCAGTTTCATTAATTGGAATATCACGATTTCAGTTAACTACGTCAGAAAAAGAAAAAAGAGAAATGGAAAAGATGTTCTTATGTGAGGAGAGGTACGCAAGAGTGACGCATGTTGAAAATGAATATGAGGAAGATGAGATGCAGCAGAGGCTCATGATCTGTGTATCACACAGAAACCACATTTCTATTTCAAGCTCTAAATTCAAGAGTTGTTTTACTAATGTAAATTGACAGGATTGCCTTGAAATATCGAATTCTCAATTTTGGCAAATACTTTGCCTTCCATACAAAGCCACAGCCGAATTAATGTGCGGTCACTTTAGCACGGGCAAAAAAAGTTTAACTGTCAATTGACAACAATGTAGCGATATATCAATCACCGCTCACGCAGAAGTCACTTCCAAACCAAACAGCTTTCTGTTGGTCAACGTGACGAATTTACATGATTTGAACCCAGTATGGAAGTCTTTTGCTTAATTCCCAGTTGCGTGATTCCTATTTCCTATTTAAAATGACTGAATTTTGCCCTCAAGAAGCGATTCTACAACTGTGAGTTGCTTGGAGATGGTTCACGATTAAAGGTTGTTCAGTGATTTGTTGGAGGGCGAAATCCAGTCATTTTAAATAGGAATCCACGCAATCGGGAATTTTGGCAAAGACTTCCATAGTAGGTTCAAGTTAGTCATGCAAATTCGTCACGTTGACCAACAGAAAGCTGTTTGGCTTGAAAGTGACTTCTGCGTGAGCGGTGCTTCGTACATGTTTGTGATGTTTATGATTGACACCCTTATGTTTATGTATTTAGTATTTGTTAAAAGAATTTCAAATATGTCACAATATTTAATATATATATAATAGTGTGCACTGAGCAACACACTGGTATTTTTGTATTTCATTGAATAGCTGCATGCATAGCCTACTTCTTTAAGACAGTCTTTGTGACGTATTTAAAATTCTTTTTAAACTGAGAATGTAGGTTTGCCAAGACAAAAGCACAAGAGAGGAAGTGCATGATACTGTCAGAGACGCAGAGCAGGAACCGCAGACAGCATTGTGTCTTGAGTGGAGGCACAGGGCTCCTACAGGTCATGCACCTTCACACAAAGGAAATGCCTCATTAACTCAGTGATAGTGTGTTTGTGTGTGTTGTGTGAATGACAGAAAAAGATAAGGAGTGTTTGAGCGTTTTGCATTGTGTTTGGTTTCACAGTTCGACCGCCACCTTTAGACCTACGGGGCCTGTCCACCATTTCTGAATGTCCCTTCCACGTCCCCCTCACACGCACCATGACAGAACCCAGGTGAGATGTACACAACACTGAATTATGACAAACTCAAAGATCAAAATGACCTGAAACTGATCCTCTGCAAATCTGTTCTTCTTCTCAACCTCTTCCGTCTGTGTCCTTCTCTTTAGTATTTCTGTCTGTGTCCTAAATGTTGAACAAAGATATTGTGTTTGTCTTCCTCATGTCACCTGATCTCTATTTCCTGCCTCTGCGAACCCCTCTGCGCAAGTCTTTTCTCATTTACATGTTTGTGACACACTGATGTTTATGTAAGATATTGTTTTGTGTTTGTGTGTTTTGTCTCTAGCACATCACTTCAGTGTGTTCCTTTGGACAGGCGGCGAGAATGGGGCTTAAACGGCTCTGAACAGGAAGGGAGCATCACGCCAACGGTAACGTGACTTCCCGCTTAAGCCGTCCTTTCTCATTAATAATTTATTGCTCTGTTTCTCCTTAAAATTAGAAAGAGCAAGAGGGCAACAGAGGGAGAAAAAAACAAACAAAAGAATGATAAAAAGGCAAGAAAACAACAGTAAATCTCTGTAAATTACAACGAAAATAGCAGAAAATTCAGCAAACAGAAAGAGCATAGAGTGCATAGAAAAACTCAGCAGATAGTTAAGAAATGCAAACCATTAAATTGTGTAAATAATCATAATTTAAGAATAAGCATAAAAAAATATTTAGAATGTATATACACTGTTATATGCAGCATACAACTTTGTCACTTTATTTATACATAAATTCCATATATATATATATATATTAGTGGTGGGCCGTTATCGGCGTTAACGCGCTGCGTTAACGCGAGACTCTTATCGCGCGATAAAAAAAATATCGCCGTTAATCTATTCTCCAAGTTGGGTTGGGAGCGTTGGGAGCTGGCTCAAGCTACACAAGCTATGATGACGCAATCTACCCGCGGCCGCGAGGAACACCGGCTGCAACGCATCATATTCGTCATCATCTTAAGTAAACACGGCTGAAAGTGAAAGCTGGTGTAAAAGATCCGTGCAACATCCATTATTTGGACTTGGTTTGTATTTAAGCCGTCCGATGTAGACTGTGTGGTGTAACAGGTCGGTAAGTTAACACACGACTAATCCGTTCTACCACCTCAAATTCAAAACGAAACATATCACTGAATACCAGCGCGCGTATTATTCCCAATATATCTTAGTGAGTGGTGTAGCACATAATCTCTTTTTATTAAAAGCGCCCGATTTTAAGAATCGTTGTTGTGTTTCTTTTTAACTGAAAAGACATCAGTTAGACAATATTCTAATTTTAAATTTGGGGTTTCATAAGCTCCAAGCCATAATAAACATTAGACCTACTTAAGTCTCTGCAGCTAGTGTACTTACATTTTATTTATCTGCAAAATTATGTTGTATACTTACAGTTTTGCACAATATATGTTCTCAAAACTACATACACCCTTTAAAAAAAAAAAAAAAAAAAAACATTTAGCAGTTGTTTAGCAGGGTCTGTGTAACCTGTTCTGAAATGGTTTTATTATAATATCGTTATCGCAAGAGGCTGCAATGTATATCACAATATGGATTTTAGGCCATATCGCCCATCCCTAATTGATAGCCTATAGTAGTTGATAATAACATAGGCCTACCTAATGTTGCCTACGGACGGTAACAGTACAGTAGTAACCTTTTACAGTCTATGAGTAGAACAGCTTTCTCAAGCAGTTTGTGATGCATTTTGGAAACAGGAGATGAGCCCCTGGTCTAATGCGCCACCTGGCTTGAGAAACCCGTTCTCAAAGACTTACTTTTATAGTCATTATTTGGGTAGCACACATACTCTGAATGCCTTCGGCAGAATTCAAATGAGCCATTTTAATCTAGATTAATCTAGATTAATTTCAAAATTAATCTAGATTAATCTAGATTAAAAAAATTAATCTATGCCCACCTCTAATATATATATATATATATGAAGAGTTCAGATGCAAAAGCCTCTAAGTGCCATCTGAAATTTTCTTCTAGAATGATCATTTTTAGCAAGCTTGTATATTTAAGTTCTGTAATTTCACTTAAATGACAATTAATAGGTTATTTTCATTGCTATTTAAGTGAAATTACTGAACTTAAATATACAAGCTTGATAAAAATGATCATTCTAGAAGGAAATTTCAGATGGCACTTAGAGGCTTTTGCATCTGAACTCTTCATATATATATATATATATATAGAATATATACCATTCTAAAGAAAGTTTGGGGTAGTAAGAATTTTAAAATAACATTCAAATTGAATTATTAATACTTTTATTTAGCAAGGTTGTATTAAATTAATCAAAAGTGAGAATAAAGACATTTGTTACAAAATATTTCTATTTTAAGTCGATGTACTTTCTATTCATCAGCGAAACAAACAGCAAAACTAAAAAAAGTGTTGTCTTAATAAGAAATAAATTTCTACAAAAAGCAGCACAACTGCAGTAATAACAATAATAATAATAAATGTTTCTTAAGCACCAAATCAGCGCATTAGAATGATTTCTGAAGGATCATGTGACACTGAAGACTGGAGTAATGATGCTGAAATTTTTGTTTTGCTATCACAGGAATTAATTACACTTAAAATGTATTAAAATAGAAGAAATATTGTAAATGGTAGTAATTTTACAACATAAATGCAGCCTTGGTGATAGTTTTGAACACACACACACACATATATATTATTGTTATGTATTGTTATTATATATTGTGGGTATATTTGTTTTTCCTTTGTTTAGGACTCTCGGCTGTTCCCAGCTTGTGATTCTGCCCCCTGGATAAGGCCTTCTCAGCTGGATTACTTGTCACTTGACTTCAACTCTGCCTCCCCCTCACCAGTCCAGAAGGTCAGTGGTGGCCATGAAGTGGAAAAATAAGAACGTTTCAGAAATAAATCTCTTAAAAGCATCTGAAGCATTCTATTTAAACACATATTTCGTGTGTGTGCGTGGGGTTTTAGTGGGCACTGCTATCTGTTGTAGCAATCTTTTCTGTGGCTCTTCTGTGAATCTTCAGGCAGCGATTAAAGTGACTCAGCATTTCCTGTCCCAGTGACAGTTGCTTTGTCTCTAAACACGACATGGCATAAATCTGCCTGCAGGATTGATACAGTTCCGCCGTGCTGGTTAGTGTTTTGATGGTTTGCTCATATTGCAGAAACCGCTGCTGGCAGACGAGTACAGGGTGGATTACGTGCAGGTAGACGAGAAGAAGACACAGGCTTTACAAAGCACCAAGATGGAGTGGAAGGATGTCCGTCAGTCAAAAGCCTAAAGCCTTCTGAGGGGGGGAGGAAATAATCCATTTAAATTATTACTTGGTTCAAAACTTGACTTGTTTTCATCTCCTACAATTTCAGGTACATGTTGAGTCTTGTACACGGCTGTGAAAGGAGCCAGTGCAGAGATGGATAGGAAACCTTCAGAAATAAAATGGCAGAATATTTAGAAAATTATTCCAGAATAAAAGACCTCCAGTCCAACCATTCAAGAATAAAGCTGTCCTTAAACCAGGAAGTGAATTAGCATTTTAGATTGGGTTTGCTCAGGAGTTTCATATGGGTTTTTAGAACAGTCAAAAGTTTAGGATTGGTAAGATTTTTTAAACGTTTTTTCAAAGAAGTCTCTTATGCGCAATAAATGCTGCATTTAATGGAACAAAAATACAGTAAAAACATTTATATTGTAAAATATTATTACAATTTTAAATAATCTATTTTAAAATATTATTTGTTCCTGTGGTGCCAAAGCAGCATTATTCCAATCTAAAGTGTCACATGATCCTTCAGAAATCATTTTAATATGCTGACTCGCTGCTCAAGAAACATTTCTTATTATTATCAGTGTTGAAAACAATCATTTTTGTGAAAACATTGATACGCTTTTTTTCAGGATTCTTTGATGAATAGAAAGTTCTGTCACTTTAGAGGAATTTAATGCATCCTTGCTGATTAAAAGTATGAAGTACTTTAAAAAAAATCTTACTGACCCCAAACTTTTGAATGTTTTTTTTTTATTAAGATAGAGAAAAATCCTATGCTAACCGCAGACCTTAATTTATTTAATTGACTGAACAGCTCTATTGAAATTTGTTTCTAAATCTAAATGGACAATGAAATACAAACAATGCTAACAGCTTCAATCTTATCTGAAAACATTTATCACCAAAGCCTAAAGTTGAATTTACAGAAGTACTTCAGTAATTCTACAGAATATGAATTTGTTTACCAGAGCACAAATTAACACACACTTTTATAAAGGAAATTATTTATAAAATGATTATTAATTATTGTTAATTTGCTTATCTTGAAGTACAGAGTGACTTTTTGTGGCACTCCCTGGGACATTTACTTTGGAATAATTCCCCAAATATACACACTGTTCGTTTTACATCACTGATGTAAGGTTCAGATGTTACATTGCCTATCTGTGAATATTCTGAAATAATGTTTTCAAAGGTGTCATGAAGTCTTTAAGTGGATGTTTTGAATATGTTTATGATGCGTACAATCTCTTAAGCTTGTCACAGAAAAAGATAATGCCAATAAATGTGTCTCTTGCACTGATTTAAAAAGACCCTTGAGACCATGTTTAACATGGACTTGCATTACTAAAATATGTTTCATGAGTGTCGGACCACTGTAAACCACTGAAACCACACACTGTGATTGGACGCTGAAACAAATCAATGAAGGAAGTGAATGTTTTGTAGAAGCGAAATCTGCCTTTTCTTTTTTTTTTTTTTTAAGATTGAGTGTTGAGTGAATACTGAATGTTGAATATGTTAGACTACTGTCAAATTATTGACCTAACAGGGTTACGAAGGTCTGTCAACATTTATCAGAATGTATTTTTCCCATCGACCTGGGCCGGTTCACGATTATGAGGCATTACGAATGTATTTCTGTCTTGGGTTGTAGAATTTTAGTGCCATGTCATGCTGTGCTTATGACACTGTTTTTTTTTTTGTTTTTTTTTATGGTGGTCAGATTTTACCTTTGCTGTACTGAAAAGAGCACAAAAATCTCATGGGAAACTATCACTGTGACATCATCAGTTTCCCGCCAATCCTGATATTCTTCAGTGTATGCTTTATATCTCATGAAGAAATGTAATACATGAGTGAGAGAAAGAGAGAGAGAGAAAGAGTGAGAGACAGTGTGTGTGTGTGTGCGTGCGTGTCTGAAATTTAGAGACCTTACTAACCTGTGTGAATCAATGAATGTTTATCTGTCAGCAGGTAAATTATTGTGATGCATATGGAACACAATAAAATCACTTTAAAACAATTCAGCTTAATAAACTGGAAAGAAAAAAACATCAAAGACTCTTCTTTAATCTGTTCTTTTTAAATAAAAAATATACATAAGTATACAATATGTACCTACGCTACCATTCAAAAGAGGTCAATACGATTTTTTTGAATGTGTTTTAAAGGATCCGTGTCACATGATCCTTCAGAAATCATTCTAATATGCTGATTTGGTGCTCAATGCTGAAAGCGGTTTTGCTGCTTAATATTTTTGTTGGAGCCATTGTTGGATAGGAATCACATTATAACATCCTTGTGTCCTTGCTCAATAAAAGTTCATTTCTTTCAAAAACAAAATATATAAAATCTCAATCACCCCAAACCTTTGAACGGTATTGTATATCTATTTTGAATCAGTTTAATACTAATGATAAATACTTGTGGTTTTAGATTTTTATTCAAATAAACCTATATATATAATTCCATAATTTCCTTGGGAATTCATTTGACCCATTTTTGTTGTCATTATTTTGTAATACCCTCATTATAACATTTTTTAAATGAAACCAGCATCACTGTTTAGCAAATATATGAAATCAAATAAAACCAGACGAAGCATGTATTCAGTTCAACTCTGTTTTCTCCATAATTAAGTTTATTATGAAATAATGATATAATGTTCTTATTTCAATCATATCACCGAATCAAAAATATTAAACTGTTATTTTCCTTTGTAACATAATAATAGTTTCATGTGGCACTTAGTACACATGTGTGACATATTTCTTCCATACTGTCCTCTTACATTTTTTTATGCCCTAAAAAGGTCTTTAACACTCCAGCAGAAGCTCTAAAATATAGAAAGAGGATCAAGATGGAAAAAAAGAAAATCACACTATAATAGAATAAATAATGTTTTATAGCAATACTTTAAATATTGTGATTGGACTAAATACTATCCTTTGAAGTTATCAGACAAAACCCGAATATACCATAAATTAAATTTCGCACAAGTCCCTTTAATTTGGGAAAAAATAAATATATATATATACTGTATATATAGAGAGAGAACCAAAAACAACCCAAAAAAAAAAAAAAATAAGGAAAAACTGAAACTCTATGTCATGCTAATCCTAGCAGCGATAACCAAATTTCACTGACTTAATTTTCGCCTGAGAAGTCACATGGCGGGGTACCAGCTCATGGGGTTGGCATTCGCACATGCCAATGCACCTGTTCGAGGAAAATTTGGCAACCAGACTATTTTGGCACGTTAGACATGAATTGGCACGTCATTACGAGATTGATCAGCAGGATTAAAGTCGTCCTGGTCTGAGTATCATTCCCTATAAAATGAAGACGGGCTCAGAGGTGGAATTATTACTTTTAACAACTGATCAGCACTGATGATGGGAGAGAGGAAACAATGATAAAGCCAAGACCGAGAGCTCAGGATAAACAAGGCTCTGACGTAAACACGCTACAGAGGTCCACTGTTCAGAGCAAAACAGTTCCTCCTTCAGGTTTCTCTGGTCTGTAGTTTTCTCAGGGTACCCAAAAGCTCCACCAAACCAAAACGACTTTAAGCTTGATCGATTGTAGGTTTCTCTGAATGTCAAAGTTGTTCCAATATCTGTATTTCCAGTAGACTGTGATCGAGTGACAAATTTGCAGATCGTGATCCACTGTTCTTTGAGACCCGTACGAATAGAATTACACAAATAAAAATACCTGCAATGAACCGATTCTCATGCAAAACAAACTAAAGAGTGCAGCAGGTTCCATCCAAGGAGAAATTGTCCAGGAATAAAATAAAAAATCTTCAGCTTTGACCAGACTCGAAACTGTTGGAAAAACACATGATAATGTTGAGTATGAGATCGAGAGATAAAAGAGAGATTGGGTGAGAGAGAATGCCCCGAAAAGTCACAGTGCACGGAGGAACACCAGGGCGGCGCTAGAGAGAAAGAGTCATTACGGTGGTTTAGTGCTTCAAAAAGTGAAAATTCGCTTTTTGTCGATTTGTGTAGAGAAGAAGAAACCATAGGTGATTTTTCTTATTTCATAATTTAAAACCTCTCTAAAAAGAGAGTGCTGAGGGATAAAATGTGTATGTTTTGTGTGTGTGTGTGTGTGTGTGTGAATTTCTTTTCTGTGAATTACAACATGTCGTGTGCAGAATTCAGTGCAGCCGGCCCGGCGAGGTGTCCCCGTAACCCCAGTAAAAGAAATACGCCTGGTAAACCCCAGTAAAGCAAGGTCCGTCCTCTCTCCTGTAGTTTGTGTCGTGTCAGTCCTCCTCAAGTCCCACAGATGTATCTTAAGTAGAATAGTGCTTTTCCAAGTATACAGAGGCCGGTGTATCCAAGCCCTGGTAGGTGTGTGTTCTATTTTTTAAAGGGAGCTAACCGACTGAAGTTCTGCCAGAAGGGTGATGTGCTGCGCTTGGGCTCGTATTCATATCCATCCGCCTGCCCGTAGCCGTCAGGGAGGAGGTACTGCCCGGGGTTCATGGGGTCCAAAGGTGGTGGGTACGCTGGGGGGACCGACCGGCCCACACCTGAGAAGATGGGCACATAAGAAAACAAAAAGCCTGATGCATAAACTCAAGGTTTATCTGTGGTTAAAATGACTTTTATTTGAATTTTGTGTAGATTTATGCTGTATGTAACACCCACAGGCACCATTTACTGCAAGGCAAACAATTATAATTTGCATTGATTTACTTGTATTTTCTCATTGGGACTTTTTCACCATGGTAACAGCAATACAAAAGAATACAGTTTCATTTATTGGAAATGGAAATTGTGTTATGCAAAAAAAAAAACCTGTCGATAGCAATATACATACAAACACAGCTGCTGCCATTTTGCGACGATTGTTTTGTACAATGTAATGGATTATAAGATAACAACCTGGTATGATTTTATCCCCATTTTCTCTTATCCCCATTATTACTTATGTGGCGAAATGCCATGTAATATGTGGTATGACTGTACCGTATCCCTTAAATGTCCGTCTAGTTTGAACTTGCCTTGCTAGCAACTGCTTTCTTCACGGAAGCTTTGCGTTTAAAGACTTAATAAAATATTTCAACTCAAGACATTTTTCGTGTCAAACTATTTACTTATGTGGCAAGTAGCCATGTAAAAATTGGGATGTTTCAATAATTCCAAATCAAGGCATGTTTCTGTTTTTAACAAAGTAAGGGATAATGTATATCCAGCCGGTTGTTATCTCAGAATAAACCCCTTCAGGCTGATGCAAGATCCTGATCACTCTGTTGGGGTTTATTCTGAGATAACAACTGGCTGGATGTACATTATCCCTTACTTTGTTAAAAACAGAAACATGCCTTGAGAGTCCATGCTTTCACTGTGTGATGTAGCCTAACAAAATGCAGTTAGAATTCCCCCAAAATTCAATATATGAAGGCAAAAAATGTGTTTTTTTCTTATATTTCTATATGATATAATTAAGCAATATCACACAACCAAATGATGTATTCTCCGAATATTAGTATGATTACACATTTGATATTGATTTTATACAACAGTTAATACAACAGTCAATAAACAAGTTAATATTGTGTTACATTTTAGGCAAAATATTGCCTTTTTATGCACTATTTCGCCAACAAAAATAGTTCCAAACAAAGCCGCATCTCCGAGCAACACAGTGGTGTTTCGTTCCTGAATGAATCAGCATTTTTGAACGAAACAATGATTCAATATTCCATTTACAAAGGCAGTCACTTGCTTTGTTCCTGAATGAATCACTCATTTGAGCAAATCGAATGATTCAATGATTCAATGACTCACTCATTAAGACAGTGACTTGCCACCACATATTGGCGGTTTTAGTTTCATGTTTAAAGTATTGTTTAATAAAAAAATATAAAAAGACATATCATAATTCAATATTCAAAATATTATCTTTAAAACATTTATCTCATAGCATTATTTATGCAATTGAAATTATAGTGTAAATACATCTAAATGCTGTTTAAGATGCAGCTTCAGTGCCGCCACTTATGCAGATTTTGATGATACTGATTTCATTTGATTGGTAACAGCCCTATAATGTCTCATTTTTCTAATTTAATTTATTGATTAAATTTAATCGAGCCAAACCAAACCAGCCAAGTGTGAACACACCCTAAGAGGCTAAAACCAGATTCAACATCCAAATTTAACGTCTAATGTTAAAATGTATGTTTTTAATGTAAACTTCTCCCTTTAAATATTTTGGTCAGTTCAAGGATCATTTATACACTTTTATATAATTTATTTGAAAGAATTAGAAGAGCAGTTTCATGTCTATCCTTGTATTGTTCAACTGTTGGAGGTTGACATGGGATTTAGAAAGTAATAATTATTAATAAATAATGCAATACTTCAACAATACACTGTTGAAGATGTAATTAGTAGCTAGTTATTAATAACTTTTTTAGAGTAACCTACCCTCCACTGAACATAATAATGGTCACGCAGGCTTCAAGATTTCATACCTTTCTGTTTGGTGACTCTCCTAACGGTCAAGGCGGCTTGCCTCTTCTGATACCCAGAGATTTCAAACCCTAAAGCGACAAAATGACAGACAACATTTAGTGTAAAACTTTAACAGCTTTGTGTGAAGAACAGAACAAAGTTTAAATCAATGTGAGAGTGGTGAACTTGTATGGTTACTGTATCGAAAAGGTCGGCCTGAATAAAAAAAAAAAAGCTGACAAAATACAAATTTGAAACGGCATGAGAATGAATAATGACTAAATGCAAAAGTTCTCACCAATCTTCTCATCTTCCTGGACCATCTTTCTTTCCTCCTGAAACGCCCGAAGCCAACGCATTTTCTCCTCCAGCTTTTTAGGCAAGAACAGATGGATCTCGTCTGTGTCTCTGTTGGCCAGTTTGAAGGCATTCTTCACGCTAACGTTAAAATCATCATCTCGGCCGTCGATTGCGTCAATGACCTCATATCGATCCATTTCAATTCGGCCCTTATAGTAGAGAATATCACGGCGAATGAGATCCTGTGGAAGGCGGAGACACTTCTTTAGTATGTCTGTAGTCGGTACTGACGATCCAGACAATTGAATGAATTGAATGAAACTAAATATTATATTAAAATAAATGTACATGTAAACTACATGTACATATACATACAAGGTGGGATAGGATGCGTGTGTCACCTTTCTATTAGAGATCATAGTGATTTGGATTACAAGTCTCCAAACATGTTTGATATAAATAGTAAGACTGCTAATTGGTTGGCTGGTCTGGGTAATCTCATATCAGTCTTGTGAAAAACAGGCGCTGATTGTCTCAGTTTTTGTGTTGCTGAACTGTCTGTGTATGTCATATGGTGCTGGAGAGATGTTTTTTGCACCTTTGTGGAGAGACTAAAAATGGGCCATGTGCTTTGAGCTTGAGGGTGTTTGGAGGACAGTGAAACACAAACGGATTTTACCTTCAGCTCCAATCCAAATCACAAACCCTCAGTTGCGCTACACCACCATAATTTGCTTTTCCATGCCTGTCTTGTTCAATTCTGCATCTTCGCTCTCCGAGTGAAAGTTATAGAGTGCAATGTGCTGAAAACATCATCAGCTGCTTGCTACCTTCCCTCAAAGATTCCTACTCCTCACAAACGAAAAACAGGACTGCAAGAGTCATGCCTGACACTATTTTTATTTTTTGTCAGTAGTAATCTATCTATTTATCTGTCTATCTATCTATAGGTATCACTTTCTTTTTACCTGTTTTCTACACTTTATTTCCAGACCAATGCGTCCCAGTTAAAGCGGACTCCTACTCTTCATCATCATCAATTGAACGTAAGAGTGTTATTTGTGCCTTAATCCCCTCTTTCTCTCACCTTCTTGCAGAGGACCATCTGATGATCGAACAGGAAGAAGATTCTGGTTTGGCTGCGCCCGTATGGTTGATATATCCAGGACATCTCCCCGGTGTACACAAGCTCTGAGCTCCTGTCCAGAATATCCTCACCCTGCACACACACAATAACAAATGAATCATTACATCTGACACCACTGAGACTCTGATGTCTTCATGTCTCAGTATGCAGTTCTCCAATCAAATATGATGCCTGTGGTGCAGGTTGCACGTCAATAACAAACATCAAACATGTGCCATAGATGCCAGATTTCATTAGAAACTGCATAGAAAAAAGTAAAAAATGTTAAATATACTACTTGTCCAAATTTGGAACAATTAACATGAAATGTTTTTGAACGTCTCTGCTCACAAAGGCTGCATTTATTTGATCACAAATACAGTAAGAACAGCAATATTTTGAAAAATGATTACAATTTAAAATAGAATTGTTTTAAAATGTAATTTATTCATGTGATGGCAAAGCTGGATTTTCAGTAGCCATGACTCCAGTCTTCACTGTCACATGATCCTTCAGACTCGGAATTTGTGCTCTTTGAAATTTCACCCATCCAAGTCCACAGCAGTGAGTATTGAACGAACACACACACACACACACACACACACACACACACAACTGGAGCAGCCATTTTTGCTGATTTCTCTTTCAAAAAATGACAAAAAAATGTGTATCATGGTTTCAAGAAAAATAATAAGAAGCAAAACCTACATATACATATATAATAAATAAATAACAATAAATAACCAAATTTTCAGGTTCTATTGCTCTCTTTTATATCTTATATACTGCTAATTAACTTGGTCTGAAAAGCTTTAGCCACACACCTCCCAGTCCAGTACAGAGGCCTGCCATTGGGCGATTTTGTCAATGTTCTCAAGCCTTCGTTTGCGTTCGTTGATTTGCTGAGTGACATTTCTCATTACAGCTAGCGCAGCAGCCACATACCGATAATCACTGGGAGAGAAAGGGAAAAGAATGAGCAAAAGAGAAGAGAAAGAAATGAGGGCTGTCAAAATGATAAGTGGAAAGTAGATATGTCAGTTAAAAATTTGTCATTTACAGTCATATATTTTGTGGACCCGACCGCCATTATCTGCGTGATGCACCGTGTTAGCATATCCATGTTTCTGTGTTTACCTGTGTTCTTGTACTGTGTATTTCAGTAACTCTGCTAGCTGTAGAGGGTATTTGCAGATTTTCTGGACTGGTGTGAGAAGGTAGCCGTCAATGGCGATGTCGATCATCTGCTGGACCAATCGGCACGCTTCAAAGAAGTGCTGGTATCGTGCGTCTCGCATAAGACGTGTGATCTCCATGCAGGCGTCAACATGGTTGTTACAGTATTCCGAGTAGATCCAGAATCCATCTTGCTGTAAATAAAAATATAAAAATGTTAAATGAAATCAGTTTTCCCCATGACCTATTATGTATAAGTCAGTGATTTTCTATGTTGGAATACAGACGTGTTCCAAAAAGCAGGGTCCGATCTCACTGAGATGAGGTTCTTCCGTGTTAAACTGTTTCTCCAGATCTCTGACAAAGCTTAACTGGAATCTGTAAATGTCTTCGATATTTCCAAATATCACTTTCAGCTGATCGTCGTTAAACATGTCTCTCCTCTTTTTACACTGACGGAGATACCCCTGAAACAGAAACACAAATACATACACAGATTTACACTTCTGTTCAAAAGTCTCTTATTCTCGGTATTTAATCTCAAATACTGTAAAACGGTAATATTGTCAAATATCAGTACAATTCAAAATGACTGTTTTCTATTTTAACACATTTGAACATCATTTATTTCTGTGATGGCAAAGCTGAATTTTTAGCTGTGTCGTCTGTGTCACATGATCCTTCAGAAATCATTCTAATATGATGATTTGGTGCTCAATAAACATTTCTTATGATGTCTCATTAGATTCTCACAAAGGATTCTGAGACATGCTATCCACGTAAACTTTATAATTGTATGCTTTTCCTGTGTTTACATTTTTTATCTCAATTGTGTTTATGTATATTTCTCCTAGGAGACGAATCTGAGACAGCCAAAGATTGTTACCTCACAGATGTCCTTCAGGTGTTTGATGTAATGTCGTTCTGTGCTCATGATCTCATTGATGACATTGGCCCTCATCTGGTCCCGGTTCTGGGTGGGCTGGCCCAGACACAGGCAGTCGGTGCTGGGGTTCGGACTGGCCTCCGCGTGGCCATTCTGCACCTCGCTGGAGCTTTCGGCAGCCTCGACCGCTGTGTTTTCCTCCTGATTTACCCATAACTAGAACACACACACATTAAGACAGACATGACTTGATCTTCAAGTCCTATTATCATCAATTAAACTAATCATGATGATTGTGCTCACATTCGATTAGCATTCGGCTCAGAGCATCCAGAGTTAACAGTCTGCATGATTGCTTTCATAGGGTCATTAAAGTGTCTAGATGTTGCTTTAAAAGCTTCAGGGGTTAAAGTTACATTGACATGAAACAAAGAGTCAGATTGCGCCCTCTGGTGGCACCAGTCCAAACTACATTTTACCACATTAGAGGCACTGCAGTAATAAACACTTCACAAAATCTGTTTTCACCACGACATAAATGAATCTGCATTTGGACCTGTTACACTGCTGCCAAGATACACACACACAAGCCAGGAGATGAAAAGAGAAGGAGGGCAATACAGATGCGCAGTTAGGAGCATGGTGTGTGTGTGTGTGTGTGTGTGTGTGTGTGTGTGTGTGTTTGAGAGAATCAGATGTAATTTTATTTGCCCTGATTATGTAACTTATCATTTGCTTTCCCAGGTGAGCCAACTGATGTGAACACACATGCGCGGATACACACAAACTCTCTTCTCACACACACACACACACAATGAAAACCCATGAATATGCCCACATTTTTATTCCGAGCTAGTAATATTTCTATGTTCTAGTTCTACAGAAACCGTTTTAGATTTTAAAGGTGCACATAAGGTGTTTAAAGGGATAAGGACAACTCGAAAATGAAAATTCTGTTATCATATACTCATTGAACTTTTGAACAATATGTAAAATCATGTACACTCACAAGAAGACGACTCCAGTCATATCATTAGCCTAATCAAATCAGCATAAGCAAAAATAATCGCTGACTGTACCTTTAAGACATTATTTTAGTCCCTTTATTAAAGGAATAGATCTCACAAAAATGAAAATTTGGTTATCATTTACTCACTCTGAAGTAGTTCCAAACCTGTATGACTTTCTTTCTTTTGTGGATGACTAAAGGAGAAGTTTTGAAGGAAGTATTATTCTCTTTTTTCCTTGCATTTACAAAGAATGCTGGCTGGAGTGTTCAAGCTTCAAAAAGCATTTCACAAATGCACAATAAAAGTATCATAAAATTAGCATATGACTTTGATCCAAGTCTTCTGAAGTCATACTGTACAATAGCTTGTGTGACAAACAGACTGACATTTACATTTTCCAATTTGTGAGTGAATCATACAGACCTGTTTTGTGAACCAGATCAACCGATTCAACTCAAAAGAACCAATCGGACATTTCTAAAGAATGTTTTTACAGAAAAATACAGCATACAGGTTTGGAACAAATTTTCATTTTGGGTGAACTTTGCCTTTAAGCCATATTCCTTGTGGAAACTGGTTGGTCCCCACAGTGTAATTGATTTCAGGTTTTGTTATCCTTGTAGGGACATTTGGATTGCACAGAGATAGCCAAATCTGACCCACACATACACACACGCACAGCACACACACGCATACTGATGACCTGATCTGGAGTCCCAAACACAGGGAAAAAAAAAGAAGACAAAATTAAAAATAGATTTTCATAAATACACAAGCCTGTCACAGATTCTATTCACCCTGAAACCATGTCCTGCATAACTCCCTCGCCCTCTCTTTCTCTCACACACTCTGTTTCTACACAAAGTCACGAATATGATGTCTAATCTCTTGAAGGATGTTTCTCGGATTAAGATCTCATTAAAATCTCAAATGATACTCTTATACCTAGAAATCTCTGCCTCATCGCAACTTTCCAGTGCATTAGCCTCGCTAGTTGTCCGTCCTCATTCTCATCAATGGAAAGGCTTAGTTTAGGGATCCTGCTGCCCGGGTACACAACTCGTGTGTGTGTGCGTGTGTGTGTGTGTGTGTGTTGCTACGGCTGTGTGTTTAAAGAAATAGAGAAATCAGAAGAACACTGATGACGCAGATTTTGCACACACACACACACACCTGCCCATAAATACACAAACATACAAACTTCCATGATCTTCTCTTTCCTTCCTCTCAGTGTCATCCAATCTATTTTAGTCTCTCTCACCCTCTCCTCCCAGAGCAATCTGGTTTTTCTTTTTTGGTGGTGGTGGTGGTGGGCGGGGGGGTTGTCTGTTCTTCTCTCCTGTCCTCTAATGAAAAGTGACGTCTCATTTTATGCTTCATGACTCAACCCCACTGAACAGTGAAGAGAAACAAGATACTGTGTAAAAGGTGTCAGCATCTTACACCAAAAAACAAAACCTTGCCGGTGATATTAATACAACATTCACCAATCTCTTTTACTTGGGTATTTCCAATTATTATATTCACCTATCCTTCTCAGATGTACTATTCACAAGTTTGCCTGCCCATCCAGTCTTAATAGTTAATGGTAAACAAACTTGGCTTGCTGTCCATAGATATGTATACATAAATGCCACACCTCTCCGAATCAATTATGGCACAACATTGCGCGGCTTCTGGTTGTGAATCCGACGAGATTTAAATTCCCGAAGACATGTGATAACCTTTCACAGGTAAGAATGTGTTGATTTGTGTTTTCATATGGATTTTATAGTATGGTAACTTTTTAATGTCGTATTAGCTGATGCCTTCGTCTTCTTGTATTGTGTTAGTTAAGCAAATCATCTGCTATTGCAGTCTATTGTAGATATAGATATTAATATATGCGTCTAACGACAGTTGTAGACGCAGTCAAGGACCATCTCTGACCATTCCAATATGGCGGACGGCTTACATATAGCGGTCCATAGAAACACCCACTAATGAGGCATCTATGTATGTGTGTGTGTATATATATATATATATATATATATATATATATATATATATATATATATATATATATATATATATATATATATATATATATATATATATATATATTAGGGCTTGCATAGACTAGTCGAGTAGTCGATAGATCGACTACTTCAACCACTAGTCGACGCTGTCGGAAACAATCGACTACTCGAGCGTCCATTAACCATAAATTAATTAGAAATGGCGAACGTCACCAACAGACAACACACGTCAGATGTGTGGAAGTATTTCATCAAGCATGACAAAAATATAGTAATTGGCCAACTCTGCAAGAGGCCGTTCACATATTGCGTCTAAAAACGTGTGGAAAGCGCGGCCGTGCCGCTGTCTCATACAAGCGCGTGAGCTCCCATGGCGTCTGTCATTGCTATGCAACCAACCATGAACTGCGCTCTCCATGATGACGACGAAGAAGTTTCAGCAAAGGATTAATTGATTTCTAGCCCTTGCATTACCGTTACTACTAGATATATTTCTGGAGATGAGAAGGAAAAACCCGCCTGGAAAAACTAGCGCACCACGTTGCTTCCATTATGAGCGCGCTCGCCGCGGCCGCGCGCCTACATTTGAAATAACGACCTTGAGCGCGGAAAGACGCGATATGTGAACAGCCCCTAGAAGCAGACGTCTGAAATGAAAGGCAAGAACGGCTATTTATTTGGCTTTAGACTGTTACATGAAAATTTTAAAATGAAATGTCATAATTATAATGTTTTGAGAGTTTACTTATGTAATTGTTGCATTAGGCTATGAATTAATAATGTTTATTGATAATATCTAACGTTAGCTATTTCATGTCTTTTCATTTACAGTAGCATGAACCACGAGTAGTCGAGTAACTCGAGTAATGTTTTGATAAGAAATCGACTAGCAGAAATCAGTAGTCGTGCAACCCCTAATATATATATATATACATATATACATATATATATACTGTATATATATGTTGATGTCCTTGACAGAGGCTCGAACCTGAGGCTCGGCTCGAGCTCCGAGCTCAACTCACCTATAACAGTACTATGTAGAGGAAGAATGAGAGAAATAGTGGAGGAGATGGGGAGGTGGAGGGATGCCGGAGGAATTGCCGCTGTGACGGGTGCAATGACTGCTGCTTATATACACTCATAATGATGATTGACAAGGCTGAATGATTAGGCTCCTCCCAAGACACAAAACTACATTCAGAACTTCATTTAAAATATCTGAGATAAGTTCACAATTAGCAACTGGTCAAAACATAGCAAAGCAAGTAGGCTTCATTTGGGAGCTCCCACAAGCTCAAATTGGATTCTGTGGTTTCCGTTTGCTGTGCCGCTACTAAATATATTGCAACATTGCAAAATAAATTACACCGTATAGTAATTTTAGGTCCTTGAAGGTAAGGGAAACATTTGCAGAAACCTGATAAATGACAACATATGCAAAACGGTCCTATATGGTTTTCAAGTATACAGTCACATACAGATATGAACTTCAAAACACACACAAACAAACAAATATATATATATATATATATATATATATATATATATATATATATATATATATATATATATATATATATATATATATGCACACAGACACACACAATCAGCAAAAAAAGAAACATCCTCAAACTTTCTACAGCTTTTATTTACAGCAAATTTCTTAACACGCGTAAATATTAGATTCAACTGAGACATAAACTGAACGAATTTCAGACATTTGACGAACAGAATTGGAATGAGTCCCTGAACAAAGTGTGGGTCAATATTAATCTCATCCTCAAGTTCTCGGACACATCTGGGGGACATATGGTTACACAAGGTTTGGCGCTGCAAGGATGATCAGCTGTCCTTCCTGTCTCCTTGTCTTAAGCGTCTTACATTATGGACATTGCAGTTTATTGCTCTGTTCACATCTGCAGTCTGTTGATATTTGCCCCCCTGCAGCAGGAATATGGCACGTTTATGCAGGGGATCCGAGACTCCGGGCATCTTTCTCCTGGTGTTTTTCAGAGTCAGTAGAAAGGTCTCTTTAAAGTCATTGTAACTGTGACCTTAATTGTCTACTGCCTTTAAACCATTGTGTCTTAAAGGGGTCATCGGATGCCCATTTTCCACAAGTTGGTATGATTATTTAGGGTCTTCATGTAAAGTTTGTAACATACTTTGGTTAAAATTCCTTAATGGTTGTGTAAAACAACACCCTTTTTACCTCCTCAAAAACAGCTCTGTTCACAGCGACCCGTTTCGGTGCATGTCTCTTTAAATGATAATGAGCAACTGCGCAGCCCACCCCTCTCTTCCGTGGGGGGTGTCACACAAGACACATAAAGTGCTGCCTTGGCAGAGAGTATACAAATGGCTGAGGGCGGAAACATGCTTATACGGGACAGTCCGTCAGTGGTCGTGGGCGGACCAATATGACATCATATTGCTCAGAAAATCGAAACGGCTTGATTATTGAGAGTGTTTAGACTTTTTGAGGATTAAAAAAAAAGGAGTGAATGGATTTTTTCATTGTATGGTGGTTGTGTCCACACACTGCAAAGCAAAGAGACATTTATATGCAAACACCATATAAAAGTGAATTTTGCATCCGATGACCCCTTTAAAGATTGTTCCACAGGTGCACGTGCAATAATTGTTTATGGTTCAAGCATGGAAAACATCATTTAAACCCGTTTTGTAGTCTGGAATTGCATGGTGATCTGATTTCCTAAAGAAAAGTAGAAAAACAATTATTATTTATTAAATTATTTACTCTCGTTAATGCACAAAACAAATACTTCTGTCATCTACTGTCGACATGCATCAGTGCATGTTGGAATGAGGTCATTTACTTACCAGAATCAAAATGTGTGCTGTATATCAAATAGTTGGTATCCAGCCTTCTCGCTTCACTGCTGCAATCCAGGCATCACATCGTTGTTCATAAATCTAAACACTTTCATTTCCTAAAGTAGGTTAGTTTCTGGCCAGAGGGAGCATCCAGCCACCGAGCAACATGGTCCTAATTTTAATTTTGATATTTGTAATAGTTGCACCTCCCGCCGATGTTTTGAATGCGCTCAACAACTAACGTTGAGCGGAAACGTCCAAGGAACAAAGACATCACTTCCTTAAACCGACGAATAGCCGTTGAAATTGTCTATATGTAGAATTCAGAAACTTTTGTTATTAGCAACACCGGTGGCCATTAAGTGAACTGCAGCCAGCAACTTATTGCTCGTGCTTGCATTCATCTCGTGTAAACGTAACGTACTAGAGACTGAACGTGATTCAAGGCCCTGATATAATCACAGTGAAGTTCTTTTTCGTTCTTCGCTTAGAACACACAACAAAAAAGACAGCGGTTAAGAAAGTATCCGATCATAGCGATCTGGATATTTGCACCAGTTCTGCGATTCACCAGCATCTTGCCGACAGATGTGGTAGTTAAAATGACACTGTTATGATAGTTTGATTATTATTATTATTATGATAGATGATATTCATCTGGTTATGTAAGGCTATAGTTTGAATTAATCCCTTTTCTTAAGGTTAATCCAGGTGAAACCGGCCAGAGTCCTCCACATACAAAATCAGTCAACAGGCCTTTATAGACAACCTAGGAAGTCGGGGAAGTCTTGTTTTTTAAGTTTTGTAACAAGCTGTTCACACATTGGCAATACAAAGGCGATTAATACATGAAAATTCTTACATATACTCCCTTTAAAGGTGAAGTGTGTAGGTTTTGTGCTACTAGCAGCGCCCAACAGAGTTGAAAAATAAATAAGCAACAATGGGTAAGTCCTGCCAACAATTCATGTTATTGACTGAGCAATAAGCTTACATGTCGGACTGTTCAAAAGAAAAAAAAAGAATTGTGAATGCCACAACTGACTGCAAACAGTATTTTTTTTTATTTGATGCTGCTAATGCCGCAGAAATTACACACTGCAATGGGAATAAAAGGGATTTTTATTTTTTTTAATGCGTTCCTCAGATTTGAGCTGTATTTGTTTTTATATATGTAACTTTCAGCTCCGCTGTACACTGCTGACTCTCGTATGCAGGCACAGTTTGTGTTGTGCGTGTGGACTGTGAATAAACAGTGAGCAATGATTTCTGATGACACGAGAGCTTCAGGTCTCAGCAGGAGAGAGACGCCAAACCTGCAGGCCAGCGCCACCAACTGGTGTGACATAATGCTTTCAGACTCTACCCCATCTATCTCTCTCACACTCATTCTCTTCCTGTCTATTTCTCCTTGTCCTTTCTCAGTGTTGCATAAGAGATGCCCAAAGGGTCAGAATAAAGACATGCTGTACACAATGATATAGTGTGTGTGTGTGTGTGTGTGTGTGTGTGTGTGTGTGTGTGTGTGTGTGTGTGTGTGTGTGTGTGTGTGTGTGTGTGTGTGTGTGTGTGTGTGTGTGTGTGTGTGTGTGTGTGTGTGTGTGTGTGTGTGTGTGTGTATTTAATATGTATGTCTGTGTAGACACAGGTGATATTCTCTGTACAGCGAAGAGATTTTCTCACACCTGTCATGCCCGAGAGTGGCTTACACAACCTGCCATCTGCGTAAGTGTGTTTTTGGGGAGGAAGGGGGGATGAATGACTGTTAGAAAAGAGAGGAAAGAGAGAAAGTAAAGGGGGAACTGAGAAATGCACTTATGAAGCTCTATGTATGTAGCCAAAGTTACGACCAAGTTACATAAAAGTCCCATTAAAGAGCGCTCCAACTTCACGAACACACTCCTCTCTCATAAGCACATCTCTATCCTACACCTCCTTTTATCCCTTCACCTATGATCCACTAAAAGGGTTTATGTTCATATTTCAGTACTAAGCTTGGGATTTCTCAGAAAGAAAACCAATATATCACACACAAGCAAAAAGTTTGAGCTTATGACCACAACTGCAGTGGACTTACAATCCAGATGCTTCGTCAACAAATTGATAGCGGTTTTAAACAATCTATTGCATGCATTATGAAAAAATGTAAAAAATAAAACCTGACTTGCATAAAATGCCATTAAAATTATTACTGTTAAAATCAAGAACAATTTTTAAAAGATAATATTTTGAGGGTCCTTGTTAGGTATGTTGCCTGGAGGCAACAATGTCGCAATGTAAAGAAACTGGCTGATGTCACAATTCTAAAAACAAAATCTAACACAACTAGCTCCTAAATTCATTGTATTTAACAAATATATTTAAATGTTGTTATATAAAATTTATAAATATATTAAATCTAAATTAATAACTACAAATAAATGTAAATATATTTAACATAAATATACATGATTCTCCATGTACTGTTCAAAAGTTTGGGGTTTGTTGGTTGATTTTTGTAATGTTTTTGAAAGAAGTCTCTTATGCTCACCAAGGCTGTATTTATTTGATCAAGTAAAAACAATAATATTGTGAAATAATGTTATAAATTTGAATATATTGTAAAATGTCATTTATTCCTGTGATGCAAAGCTGAATTTTCAGCATCTTTACTCCAGTCTTCAGTGTCACATAATCCTTCAGAAATCATTCTAATATGCTGATTTGGTTCAATAGAATCATTTCTTATTGTTAAAATAATAATAATAATATATATTTGTAACAATTTGTAAAAAGTTTCATATAATTACAAAGTTATAACTTTTTTCACA
The DNA here is from genome assembly GCF_949319135.1 of Squalius cephalus. Taxonomy (NCBI): domain Eukaryota; kingdom Metazoa; phylum Chordata; class Actinopteri; order Cypriniformes; family Leuciscidae; genus Squalius; species Squalius cephalus. Next base: position 38,349,588 of record NC_137126.1, on the reverse strand, counting down.
ACAATAGCACTTTCCGCCGAAATAATTAAACATACATAAAAATATTAATATAACAATAATAGTAATAAAAATAATAAATATATAAAAATATAAATAGGTAAATGAACTTTAGTATAATGTGCACGTTAACAAATGAACATAATATCCTTGTAGGAACATTTCTTATTATAATCAATGTTAGAAAAAATCTACTGAACCCAGACTTTTGAATGATAGTGTATATAATCTGCATAATAAGTAATAATTTATCATTTGAAATGTAGATTTAAAAGATAACATATACTCATATATAAGCTTTATAGGTCATTTAAGTTAATTCATGAAAATGCAATGGAAGAAATTGCATTCATGTCCATTTTATTGGCATCATGTGCTTGCAATGTGAAGAGAATGGATTTGTTACCCAGAGGGAATGTCGCGCAATAGAGGGTTAATCTTTAGTTATGGGCAAGGACATCACTCCCCGGATAGCTAGCGGCGAATCTGCATGTATATGCATATTATCAAGCATGTCTGTGCTAGCACACCATTAATATTTCATTTTTACTGTGCTGCATGTTCATAATGCCTTCTTTAGTTTTATTCATAACATTTCAATACATTTTGCTCATGATATTAGATCTAGTTTTTATAGTATCACTGACACTATGGAGAGAGAAAAGTTGGTGTTTCAACTGGGACCCCCCTAAAGGCCAATTGACATTACACCGATAGACGCCGACTAATGCGGACAACACCAGATTACACTACGTCACTTCTCAGACATTCTGCGAAAACAAACACCGACCAACAGCAACAGCCTTCTGCCATTGGTCAGCGCCTGTCGGTGCAGTGTAAAACCCCTGACACACTTTAAGCACTGGTTGGAGGTGGAGAAGAGATGCTGAAAGAATAGCTGAAGGGCTTATATAATTGGTGTTGTGATTGAGGGTTTATTGTTTAAACTTCTGTTTGAAAATCTATTTTTGAGTTTTCCTTCTCTCTAGCTCTCTTTATGTATACAAATGTGATTAAACAGATCTTTAACAGTCAATGGCCCTGTTTACACCTGGTATTAAGATGCATTTTGGTCGATTGGATTCGGATCACAAGTAGACGAAGGAGACACATTCCCGTTTACACCAAGTGTTTTAATCCGTCTCTTGTCCACTTTTGACCACTTCTGTCGTGATTTCTTCGAGGGGATGGTCTATGGGTGGGTAAATGTATGGGCTTTTTCAGATCATTCGATCTAATGGATGAAATAAGCTCACGCAATTTTCATATGAACATTTCCGGAGATGACAGAAATCATACGGAGAGTCTTTTGTTTCTGCCCTGACAGCCGCAAGACAACACCGAGCGTTGGTGAGGAATGGTGAGAGAACATTGTGCTTGGTACGTTTTTCGTCTTAAAACCAAACTCGGGTCTTCAGCCGACAAAGTTTAAATCCCGTCTGGCTAGCGCGCTTCCCATAATGTTTACGCATTAGGTCAGTAGGCGGTCTTTTTGGCTGTTTTGAACGCATTCGACCACATGACTCTGGAAGTGGTCGAAAGTGGACAAGCTCAAAACGTTTTAGACCCCGTTTACACCTGTATTTAGCGTCGTCCTCTAGTGATCCGATTGACCAAAACGCATCTTAATACGAGGTGTAAACAGGACCAGAGAGGCTCAAATTAAGACCAGCATCTGTTCAAGTCACAGTAAAATAGAAATAAACAAGATGTCACCAAATACTGTCAGAAAAGAGGGAAATATTGATAGTTGTCACCGTTAAATGTTATAATTGAGTGAGCATTACATTACATTTACAATATCTTTTTCCTATTTCAGTATTTTCAGACAGACCCAGACTGTCACCGGCATGAAGATAAGTTGCCATGGAAGCGAGGCGCAGCGACTGTGGCGGAAACAAAACGTTGGAACACAGCGACAGCATGTGAGCAGTAAGCGATGGGATGCATTCAACGGTCAAACGGTAAGCAGTGGTTTTGAAAAAACGCACCTTAGCCGTGGCGTTTGTGAGGCGTGATGCAGCGACAGGGTTGATATAAAAAAGCTGTTTGGTTTGAGGGGGGTGGGACTCCACCTTAGAGAAACAACAACAGCAACACAAACAAGAGTTTGGGTTCAAGATGGAGGTTAAAGGGAAGAATGCGACCTCTTCTGACTGATTATCTGAAAATGTGTCAACTAAATATCTGCAGATTTATTCTATTGTTCATTTCTCGAACAGGCCTGAATGTTGCATCTCTTTTAAACAGCTTTATCTGACTGCTATTCAGTTTAGAAACAGTATTGGATATGAAAACAGCTGGGTTAAACAGATTTGGTTCTGCAGGTGTGTATTAGACAGGTATTTGTTAGACAGGTGGGCATCAGACAGCTATATGTCAGACAGGAAAGTGTTAAAAATCTAAAAAAGTGTTAAAACTCACCCTGACGAAGCTGGCAGGAAACCAGCCCTCCTCCTCGTCGATTTGACCCCACCACCAGTCTTTATTCGAGGCATCCAACACCTTGATGACATCACCTGCCTTGAAGGCCAGCTCCCGGTCAGCCATGGTCACATGGTCCCATACTGCCTCGGCATTCACTACAGAGCCCCCACTGACCAACTACAGAAAGATAGAAAGAGAGGCGCAGGATAAGCCACAGGAAGACAACAGTTACATAACATCAGAAACATTCTGGATTAACATCAAACAGTCACATGCTGGCTTCCACTCCACAGTCAGCGCTCTGGAAACAAAAATGACAGGGGCGTTGAGCTATAACGCTGCATCTCATTTGGGTTTGCCCTGTTTCTCTAACTGCTTTGGCTCAGTTTTGAAACAAAAGTTGTAGATGAGGTTACAACTTGCTAGTATAGACACAACACCCCTATTCTCTGTATTTAAGTTGATAGGCCTTATTAGAATATTACAGTTTTTCTCAATCGCTTCGGCACATTTTTCGAAAACAGTCTTAACATTCTCTAAACTGCAAGTGCAATTGTCACAACTGTTTGCTGGAACATCAGAACTCTATTGCGTGTCTGCAAAACGTAGTAACTCACTCAAAACATTTCAATCATGCTTCAAAACCTAGTTATTGTGTCAATAAAGTCTTAGGCACATTAGTATTTTCACCCCCACAAAATGGTTTTAAGACAGTTATTTATATCTTTTGCTGTAGTGTATTAATATACATTTGTTAGTGTAAATATTCATTTACATTTCCAAACATTCCTTTTGCCATTAATTGTAATAATCCAGTGATATTTTTGTATGGACAAGGAGTGACAAGAGTCGGAATGATCCACAAAGAGATTTGATCTCACCATCATCGAGTCTGTCTGGGATTATACAAAGAAACAGAAAAAAACTGAGACAGACTAAATCCAAAAGAACTGCAGCAATGTCTCCAAGACGCTTGAAGAAACTGGCGTGTAGTACTGTGAAAGGTTTTAGGCACTTAAAAATAATGTCATAAATAGATTTTATTTATCAATTAACTTCTGTAAACTAAATCAAATCAATATTTGGTGCGACCACCAAGTTGTGAAGAGTTTGACAATTGCACTGAGAATCAGTTTTGACCAACAAGTTATGTGCATTTAGTCATTTTGCAAATTGTAGACAATTATACTTATTCTTTTGCACACATGTGCCAAAACACATGCAAATTCAAATCTCATGTGAAGTAGAAACTAATTGTTCAGAGATCTGAACGTATTGTTTTGAGGGGAAAAAAAGTCTAATTTGAGAATTGAGCCAAAGTGATTGAGGAAAAAACTGAAAAGAAAAAAGAAAAGAAAAAAATTGGGGTCAGCAAGATTTTTTTAATGATTTTGAAAGAAGTCTCTTACGGTCAATGAGGATGTATTTGTTTGATCAAATATATAGTAAAAACAAGATTTTTATATTGTGATTTGAGAAATATTGTTATTCTAATATCCCGATTTGGTGCACAGAAAACATTTCTTATAATCAATGTTGCCAAAAGTTGTACTGCTTAATATTTTTGAGGAAACCATGACACATTTTTTTTAGGATTCTTTGATGAATGGGAATTTTAAAAAAGCATTTTACTTTTGTAACATTATAAATGTCTTTACTGTCATAATTTAATACATCCTTGCCGAATAAAAGCATATGTATATTATTTAAATTATACTATTATTATATTTAAAAAATAACCTTTGAACTGTAATGTGCAAGACTCAAAACACATTCATTGCATCCATTTTCCTTCCACTGTCGCACAATTCTGCTTCTAGGCAACAAACATATTTATGCAAATCCTCATTATTCATAATTTTTATGACACAAATAATACATAAATAAAAACTATCATTTTAACTATATATTAAACTATCCTGTTATTTGATGGTTGCGAAAAGCATTTCTGAGGGCAGTTCTCTTGAACAAGAGTCAAAAAACCCACAAAGCATATGTCATACATCAATAACATGTCAGACGACTAGTACAGTACAATTTCATTCAAACAGCACACCTCAATCAAACTCACTCTAAACATTCAGTTGTGACTGCACATTTATACAGAAATTTGGACTGGATAATACAGAAGCTCTTTTAAGGCAAGCCAGTTCACCAGGCGATCTTGGGATTGCCTTTAAAAAGCTATTTTCAAAACTGAAAGTCAAGAAAGTGCAGCTTCTAGTCCTCTATCATAAATGCTTGGCTGTATTAGCTGGGAGGTAGGGCTACACCTCCCAAATTAAGAAGTATGGATTCATTTTTTCCCCATATACTGTATTTCGGTATCATAACCAAACTGTGTATGAATGTAACTGGCTCTCACGGTTCTTTTGTATTCATATAGGAAGGAAGTTGCAATGTACAAGGTCACAGAGCTATACAGAAGCTGTGCTTGAGTAACCATGGCTTCCATGCTTGAGTAAAGACGAGATGCGTTATAGTATTGCTTCCTGCTGACTTTAACATATACAGGCCCATGACAGCGACTTGAGATGATGGCAGGGTAATTCTCTACACAGAAACACTCATACATAATCAGCTCCAAGATTTCACCCCCACAACTCCAGGCTGTTTTCCCCCTCTCTCTCTCTCTCTCTCTCTCTCTCTCTCTCTCTCTCTCTCTCTCTCTCTCTCTCTCTCTCTCTCTCTCTCTCTCTCTCTCTCTCTCTCTCTCTCTCTCTCTCTCTCTCTCTCTCTCTCTCTCTCTCTCTCTCTCTCTCTCTCTCTCTCTCTCTCTCTCTCTCTCTCTCTCTCTCTCTCTCTCTCTCTCTCAGAGGCAGCCAGGCTGTAAAAAATTCTCTTTTTTTGCGCATTTAAAAAGAAACAAATGTTATGTTGTCAGCAGAAAGAGTAAAATCTGTTTGATTTGTATATAGCAACTGCATTTGATACACACCACGGCAGTTGTTATCTCAGTGTCACAACACACTGTGGGTAAATGTGAGAGTTCTCTACTGATCTGATATCTAAACTCCATTACTGAAATCTGTTGTTCGTGTGTACAGGGCACTGAATTACCGAACACAAACACACACACACACACACACACACACACACCTACAGATACACACAGCCTTTAAGGGTTTGAATTATCGCTCCATCAGTATTCCTTTTATCTACTGTACAGAATCTTTTCTAGAGGTGATATGTATCTGAGTGTGTGCAAATGCATTACTTGTGTCCTGTACATGTTTCTAATTGGCTATGGTGGCTGTATCTGTATAACGTGCTCGACAGCTTTGTGTACAGGCCAAGAAATGTGGTAACAAGTGACCGCCTATGTATGAATCACTCAATTATTCATTCAACCGATTTGTTCAAAAACGCTGCTTCATTCAGGAACGAAACATACTGTCTAGTTGAGTGAATCATTGAATCATTCACTCAACAGATTTACTAATCTGATTCATTCAACTGTGTTGCTAGGTGATGCTCTGCTGTTTAGTCATTTGTTTAGAACTATTTTCATTGGCTGGGTAAAAACAGACAAAGCTACTGGCTATATTGTGTCTAAAATATACTTCTTATAATTTCACAAGTCACAGTTCAGTTTGTTCCTTGATTAAGCTTTTGATTAAAAGGCATTTAAAACATTAATTTCCACAATCCATTATACTAAAATACATTTAAAACTCTTGACTGAATAGTTTAACATGTTTTAACTCTGTTTTATATGTTTAAACTCACATTCAAGTCATAAACATATTTTCTTCCACTGCTTTTATTATAATCTCACTCTTCAGTTCTTGGATCATTACAGTGAGTTTAGTGATTTTTTTACCGATTCATCACTAATGTCAGGAAAATGAATGAGTTAGATTTATTAAGTTAAAACAAAATATTAATTTGAGAAACATCTCTCAGTGCAGTCTCAATAATGTTGCAACGTGTTTCTTTTTTCTTTCTCTCTCTCTCTAAAGGGAACAGTAGGCAGTAGGATTATGCAAATCAGTCAGAAAAACTGCAGTGGAAAAGCTGTGTTCCTGTCCCAGCTAGCATCAGATCACACTAGAACAGAAAAAGAGATCAGCTGATGAGGATCACAACCCTTAAACATCCCAATTCATCCACAGCTTATTCTCACGTAAGATATTATTATGTGGCACTGCGTGTATCAGAGCTGTAGGCTATCAACCACACACTGAAATATTACACCGCACACATGATAAAATGATGCAACAGCCCCTGAGATTATCAGATTGGATGGTGATGAATTTAGCGGGATTAAACAGTGTCTCTAAGAGCCAAACAGAGGCAATCTGTTCATAAACAGTGAGAATACAGCAGTACGGTAACACTAGCATTATAGGGCCTTGACTTTGTGTGTGTGTGTGTGTGTGTTATCTGTCGACTCTTCATTCCCCCTGCCTTTATTCCTGCATGAATGAACTGTACTCAGGAACATTCTTCCTCTTTTCCTCTCTTGTCTTGCTCAGCCACTCTTTCTCTGTGTAAATGCCTTGGTGCACACATCTACAACACTGCATCCTTCAGCCAACAGCCAGACCTCACGCTCATTAAATTGATTGTGGATCACGGTTTAATTGAACGGGCATCTGTTAAACGTTTGACCCAAATCACTGAGCTTTCCCTACAACTGACAACTGACGAGAGATGAGTTTGACTTTCTGTTTTAGACCATTCTGTCTTCTCAGCAGAAATGGTGTGTTCTGGCTTTAGATAAAAGTTACATGACTGGGTTCAAAAGTAAATTGAGAATGCCTTTTGAATTACAATTCATGGTCTTGACTTTGAATTGAGGTAGAATGCGGAATCAGAACTGCAATTTAAATGTAAGAAATGTGAATGTAAGAAAGTAGAATTAAATTGACTAATTTTTACTGTAAAATCAAAGTTTGACCAAAAATTTTGGCCAGTACGATAGAACGATAGAACGATAGATAGATAGATAGATAGATAGATAGATAGATAGATAGATAGATAGATAGATCAAGTTTAATAAATTTACTTTTGTGAACCGTGGTGGAAGAACACTCCATTCCCAGAATACCTGTGTTGAATATCTTTGAGTTGCAATTAAATAAATTCCTCGTCCTGTCATTCGAAGTCAAATTTTAATTAAACTTTCTGTGAGGAGCAGCCATTTCTTCAGTTCTAGCTATTCATCAGCCTCATTTGAATCTAGACAGATTCAGGTTTCAAACCAGTTTTGTTACAGCTTTCATTTTTAATAATTCACTAGGAAATAGTCCCTTCACTAGCTCTGCACAGATGTCAGCACACTTTCTGCTCTAAGAAAGCTGCCGTTCTTTGGACAAACAGAATAACAGAGGCCTAGAAACAATCAAGGGGGTGTATATACCTCAACATCTGGCATTCCAGCTGCTGAAGGAAACAGCTGCTATAGGTCAACACTTTCACTGACTGCCATCATTCCATCCAGGCTCCCTTAAATGAAATAAAGCAGAACATGAAGTGCCTTGTTCATTCAGCATCATCATTGCTGCACTACAGACAGAACAGCCCTATAACTCAAAGGAATATAGCATGGCATCCTTCTAGCATGGCTGCCTCAACATAGACACACACGCACACACACCTGACTGGGGAGGACGATTATGTAATCGGAGTACAGTGGGCTAGGAGTCTAGGAGGGAGAACTGGAGAAAGCACGTGGAGAGAGAAAGGAAAAGAGCGGAAGAGAGAGAGAGATTGCATTAAAATAGACTGCTACGCTATGGATTAAGCTCTCATAACTGGATACACACACAAACAAACTCATACATCCATTAGGTCTCATAATATCTCGCAGAGAGAGAGAATAAAAGAAACGAAATGTGCAGACAGCGAAGTAACATTATGAACCGAATGCTTTAAGGAACTATTCCGACTCTTGAGCTGCTTAGCCATATGATGCTGCTTAAGCCTGTTATTCCCTCCACATTCTGATATGAATCATCCTGATAAAACATTTTGCACTTTTCTTGAGGTCTAAATTTAGATTATAAATGCTTTAAACCCATGCAGCATTGCCTGCCCACACGGTTCCTAAAACAAACACAAGCAGAGAAAACGCATAAAAGCCTTTCAGCCATGAAAGATGCAGAAGATACGTGTGTGATACAGCTCACATGAATGCCGCTGTGTGTGCGTGTGTGTGTGTGTGTGTGTGTGTGTGTGTGTGTGTGTGTAGGTGGGTGGGTGGATTCCCAGCCCACGCTCCCAGTGCAGATGTTTCTAAATCTGGCCATTCTCTTGGTTTTCCCACTCTTTCCCGCACTTACGTAGTCATATTTTTGGATGCACATGCCTCTCCATGTGAATGTCGTGCACCAGCTCTGTGGAACCGTCCTGAAACTTCAAGTCGCTGATTTGAAAGGTCAGAACGCACCCCTATAATGTGCACCATGAGATCAGAACCTCCATACTATCTAAAGAACCTCCATACTTGTTCTGCAATCACCTTTTACGTAAGAGTTTCGGAGCCGAATCCAGTGCATTTTAAGATGGCTACAGAGGACAGGATTAGAGGCTGCTGGCGTCTAGAGAGTAGGATGTAAAACGAGTCTGTAAGATTCCGTTTTAACGAATACGCCAACATGCGCATATATACGCTCAAGATTTTCAACTAAAAGACTGCATCTGTCTCTAGGGCATATAACGCAAACTATATTACGTCAATTGCAACATCAAGACGAAGTCACTTGCTTGGCAGTACACTTCCTTCACCATTAACAGGTACATCAGATCTGTTGGAAGAGAAGGACCGCATGCTAATGCGAAAGGGAAATATCCTGCTATAGCCTGGCAATACAGAATGGCAGTAAGCATTCGACTTCCCACACCACTGCTAACTGATGTCTCAATGCATAATTGCGATGTGTGTGAACAACCTCTTTACATGTGACAATATGTTTACACGTCTGGTGTTTCTATTTTTATTTACAAGGAATATGACAGAACTTATAATATGTTTGTAACAGCTTCATATCAAATGTCAGTTACAAGTTATATGCAATGTGTACTTTGCTTAAAGGAAAACAGAGCAACTAATGAATCAGTTTACAAAGACACTGATGCAAAACCTTCTTTTCCTTCATTAAAGGCTTTTAAAAAAATGAAAGATGTTTAGAGATGATGTATTGTGACTTTCAGCGTCCAACAAAGGAGTTTGATGCAGCATGCCGTCAGTGAAGTTTTCAGGAGCAATATTGTTTCTCCGTAGAGACAGTGAGTCAACGGTTTCAGCACTTCAGTGGGATGCATCCGAACCATTATGCTCCAACGCACAACTAAACCCCAGGTCTGCAAAAATGTGCTTGCAGCGTGAACACACGAAACACTAAGACTGACAGTTTGAGCAACGTGAGTTCAAGGGAATGATTCAGCTGATTCATGTTTTAGCTGATGACAGTGATTCCGTAATCATCTTTAATGAGAATACGCTTGTCTGTCCTCTAGAAGAGGCCAGGTTAAGGATAAGCATGTTGGAACACCATCGGTTTAACCAATTAGAAATGGTGAAATCCCTATCATACATGACCATCAGTGTTCTGAGGTGAAAGAGGAAACTGTTAGACTCTGTCAAGAAACATAAAAGATTTACAGGACAAAAAAATTGAAGTATTGCACATCTGAATTATAATTTGACCTGCAATCATGTTAAATTAAATGACAGAACTGGTACAACATCAATTAGCTGAGTCTCTTGCTTCGTTTTCTATATAACATCCACACAAGAGTTTTGTCTACATTTACAAGTATCATGTCTGATCAGAAGAGGAGGGATGTAGCACTTTCCAACTTTTACTGGACCAACAAAGATCACACAATTTGGGACAGTGTACAAATATTTGTGACAATTACATGCACACAAACAGTTATGAGTTTTTAGCCTATGATTCATGTATTTCCATATTTGTTGACATTTTGTTTTGTTGTTTAAAACGAAAAGGTTTTTTATGTTCCCATTTAGAATTAAAATGCACGGCACAATAATTATTTTGAACAAGCACATGATTATCACAAAAAAAAACTAAAAAAAACTAAAATGAAAGTGTATTTTACACAGTGGGACAAATTGTACAAAAAAAAACACTGAGTTACAGGATTCATTACAACACTCCCCTACTACAGTCTACCATATTTACCTGCATAAAAAGTGTGTGAAATCTGACAAACCATGCAAAGGAATGTCTCACGTTTAAAGACAACTTCTGTGTTTATGGGGTGTGCAGTAAGACTTGGCTTCAATATATGACTATTTAGGTGGAATTGCCTGAATGCATGTTTTATCTCACAATAAGTCCAAACACATAGAAATACTCTTCCCGCTTCCTCTATTTCTAATACGTGTAGTGTAGTGTGATTACAGATCAATAGATCTTTATTGGATTCTCAATAAAACTATTTAACTATAGAGAAACCAAAGACAATAGTACATTGCACAAGAAATGAAAGATGTGAGAGGCAGAATGAGCACTCAGGACATGGTCGTCAGGCACCTGTGATCAGTGCGATCGGCACACGGACACACCTCAGTATTTCCCCACAAGGAAACAAAATACTTTAGCATTATTTCACGTGCTCGTTGACCACTCACGCATTTTGCCAGACCTCCACAAAACCTACAGCCTCAAACGAAACGTCGGCCTCCGCCGCAACCCTTCACGGCTTTTACGTTTTTTATTCTCTCGAACGCTTTACAGAGGCCAGATTCGCGTCATCTCCGGTCTAGCGCACAAATCTCGTCGTTTGACACGGATAAACTGCGCACCGCCGATCGTATCTGTAAAAAATAAATGAAGCGGACGCACGCGTTTGTGCGTGCGCGCGCCCCGGCACTTGACTACAGAATGCCGGTCGCTCATAATCAATAAACGAGAAAACTCGCATCAGAATCACGCACGACGAAGAAAACCAAATGGATTTGGCGCACGCACACGCGTCGCGCTTAAATTAAAGGTGAGCAGCTCCTAACGGACACCGTGACACATTTAGGAGAGCGCAAAATACACCAACGTCATTGACATGCCCGAGGCTGCGCTGAGGTGCTGGGTATCCCCCTCTGTCGCGCGCTCGCTCCATCTCTCCCGTTTCCATAGCACTGGAACGGTGCGAGTCTCTCCGCGCGGGCGGACGGACAGCGGCGCGAGGGGGAGCGTCCATTAACTCGCAGCCTCCCTTGTGAATAAAATGAAAATGAAAAAAAATACTGCACGGTGCCGAAATGTCATTCTCGCGCTTTCGCGACCTCTACTCAGCTCATGTATATCCACCATCGCCAAAAAGACACCCCCCCCCCCATCCCTCCCACCAAACCACCTTCTATTTTTCTACCCGTTAACAGAGACCGACGGTAAGCCAGAAGAATGGCGCTCACGGGAGCATCACAGTCAGCCTCACCTTCATCATCCTCAGGGTCAGTCCCGGTCCTGGATCAGTGTCCTTTCCGCAGGTTCGAGCCCCCGACGCCAGCTGCAACCCTGTATCCGCGCCCCCGTGAGCAACGCGCGGTGTATGGAAGAGAAACGCACGTCCGTTTAGACACTGTTCCTTTCTCACGGCGAGGTGGGAGTCTGCGTCTCTCTCTCTCTCTCTCTCTCTCTCTCTCTCTCTCTCTCTCTCTCTCTCTCTCTCTCTCTCTCTCTATGAAAAGAGCTGAAGTATGGGCGGCGCTTGTGCACACAGAACACATACACATACACACATACTGAGGACCCAACCATCAGTCAAAAGAAGGGGTGCTTCACTTTGATATTGAGGAGGCTACAAACATTACATAATTAAAAAAAATAATAATGGTGATCTATTGGCTTTTGGGAACTCGCATCATCATCTCAAAGCAGGAAAGAAAATGTCTAACAAGCAAAAACAAAAGAAAATCAAAACTGCGTGCTGTTTTATATAATTCGGAGGCAAACAGGCAGCACACAGAATCTCTATTCAAGAACATCACAGCCTGACAAAATATACAACCCTGCAATGTGTCCAGAGACATGCGTAAGACAGAGAGACCACTAAAAAAGGGTCCCAATAATCAATGCAAAACAGTATCACTATAGTAAAAACTAATAGCTCTCTCAAATGAAATCCGCTTAATTTTTGCTATTCTTGCTAGTTTCTTAGATTCTTTTTTTTCCTTAATGCTTTGCATGCTAGGCAAAGTAAAAAGTGAACTAATTTGTTTTTAACAAACACTGCAATGGAATATAACAGAAATAGCTATATTTATTTTGTGCAAAATCAGAATAAATTCAACATGCAGGTGTTTCTTTGAATATGAATCTGAGTACCTCAGATGTGTTTAATTATGTACCATGCAGACAGTTCTCTTCAGCTTTCTCTGATTTCCATCATTTGATATTTTTGTTAAGGGACACCATTCATTTTTTAATAGTTTATTATTATTTAAACATCATACGCAGGCTTAATGTAATATGATACTGAAAACATTGATCTCATGGGTGAGAAGAGATGTGCTGTACCAGATTACCCTCTGCCATCAGGCATAATTATATACAGTGTGTTTTGAAATCACACAGAAAACAGCCACAAGAGCTGAGAATTTGAATCACAGCTTCGTTTCTGTAAAGAGTGAGCTGCTGCTTGTATATGGGTCAATGACGTGACGGGTCAATTTTTTGTCCAAAGGCCTTAATAATAATAAAAAAAACAAATATATAACATCCAAAGTAAGGTACAACTTGATCTCTTTTACTGAATCCAAAAGGTTTTAATTATATTTTACTACATATAAAGGTATTTTAAAGATTTTGAAGTGTCAAAAGGTCATTCGGTAAAACCGATATAGTAAATATTTAAATAGAATAATATTGTTGCTTTATGTTTGTATTATTGTTACAATAATACAAACATAAATCAGATAAGGCTCTTTTTTTACATTTCCCCTTTTCTCCTTTCCCTGTGCAATGTTTTACTTGAATATGTTGGAGTGTTTAGAGTAGTCCAATAAATGATTACATTTATGAGATCAGTGATCATTTTTTTTTAATTATTTCTTCTGTGGTACACACTATACTATCTCAACATCAGTGTCAAATCAGTTTTTAACTTTCAAATCAGTGGTTAAACCGAATGACTTTTTTGGTGACATTTTTTCCATCTTGTAACAGTGTTAATTGATTGTACAAACCACAAAATCTTATTGTTAACACCTAGGTAAACTAAAAAAAAATGGTTTCAAATACAGTTATATCTCCATTCTATTTTTTTACACTTTTAAAAACCTTATTCGTCAATGACCCATATACACTATCGTTTAAAAGCTTGGGGTCGGGTCAGTAAGATTTTTTTAATGTTTTTGAAAGTCTCTTATGCTCAACAAGCTTTGTTTATTTAAAAATAGAGTAATATTGTGAATTATTATTACAATTTAGAATAACTGTTTCTAGTTATCCCTGTGATGGCAAAGCTGGATTTTCAACAGCCGTTTATTATTGTCACATGATCTCTCAGAAATCATTCTAATATTATGCTGATTGTTTGGTGTTATTATCGTCAATGTTGAAGACAGTTATGCTGCTTAAAATGGTTCTGGAAACCATTATAGGTTTTTTTTTTTTTGATGAATAGAATGTTCTAGAATAAGAACAGCAGTTTTTGTAACAATGTAAAAGCCTTAACTGTATGGTTAACTGAGGTCATAAAACCTGCTTAAATACTAATTATATAAGCCTTAATAAAATAAACATTAAGGTCATGCATGGGTTCGATTGCCTACTGAAACACTGTCAACTTTCCATTTAAACTCCTTGTATAACCTGAAAGCTAAGCCAAAACATCTCCATGATTTATAAATTGAATGGGAGACAAATTAACCCTAATCTCACAAATCTGTACTGAAAAATGTGCTATTCTATTGTTACAATCTTTCTAGCTGACTTTCACATATATATTTGTATATATTCTTGTTACATTATGCAATGAAGCAGGAGAGATGATGTAACAAGCATTCGGGGGATCACAGCTTCCCTCTCTGTGTCCCGAGGTTTCCTGTGATGCAGCTTTTTCAGACGTAAGAGTTTATTCATAGCAAAACCAAGGCAGGACAGTGTGTGAGTTGGGATGTCACTAATGGACTCAATAGTTCGGAGCATATTGCGTGTATAACAGAGAGGGAGTGGGTATGTTTGTGTATAAAAGCTTTTGGAGACAATATGTTCTCTCCATGCAGTTTTAACCTTTAGGCATCTTATATGGACACAAATAGTCATCATAAGCTTTACCTCATTCCCAGAGCACTATTTAGAATAGTGTATTTTGTGGCATATGTGTTTTGAGTCATGAATAAATCAACTGAGAAGAGAGCACAAACTTTCATAAATAAAACATGAAGCTATATTTGCTTTTATAACGTGGAAGTCTTGCTCTATCTATAGATAAAAGGAGGTTTTGAAGTCTTGAGCGCCAGGCTAATGTCATTTCCAGAGATATAGATGATTTTAAGAAAGTGATTTTTACCACTATTAAACCTAAAATCTCAAAATATTACTGATAAAAAATACATGGCCTGGTTTCACAGACATGGCTTAGATTAAGCCAGGATTAGTTCAGTTAGGACATTTAAGTAACTTTTTTAAATGTGCCTTAGAAAAAGCATGGTGTGCATCTTGAGGAAAAAATATTTTAAGATATGTCAGTGCAAGTTGCTTATAGTTCAGACAGCTTTGTCTGTGAAACCGGGCATAAAAATACTTTGTACATAAAAGTACAAAGCAGTACACAAAAGGGATTTTTGGTATGGCATTTTGATGTATGTAATGGTTCTAAATGATCTCCATATTCACACACCGCTTATTTGCATGATTCTCCAAGATTTCGAAAGAAATACTATTCAAATTTTAGCTTAATCCTTAAATCTTAAAAAGACTATTAGTAAAAATCTAAAATTACTTCTAAAACATAGCGTTATTAAGCACTTTGATTGGTACTAAATGATCTCTAAATGCATACACTGTTTAATCACATGGTTCTTCAAGGTACTTCAAAGAATACCATGCTGGGTATTGTCCAAGAATATGGTTCCATGTCCTGAAGTTTCTTTCCCTTTCAAGATTAAGAAATCAGAGACAATCGCAATAATTGCAAAAGTACAAGCTTGTCTACAAACTCTGCAATACCCATGTGTGTGCATGACATCTGGGATGAATGCCAGGACTGTTAAGGGAGCGAGAGAAAGAGACTGAAGGCTTATGTAATATAGGCCTACTCTCTCCTGAGAAAGAGACTCATCACACACAGCTCCGTGCCAATGGAGGAATCATCAATATGCTCTCGCAAATCATGTGGAAATAGGTCATATTAAAATCTGGCCACAGTACAGATCTGGTGGTAGGCTAAAACTAGCGTGGATCTTGTGGAATACGCCTTTCTTTAAATGACCTTACAGTGTGCACTTGTAACAGAGTTTAGTGAACCAGCCATCTGTTTAAAATCAAATAAACATGTTGATAATGTCAACATGACTGTCATTCCCCACAGGAGAGCCGAGAAAAACATTTCAAAAGCGCTGAGCGGGCAGTAAATAAACTCTGAATAATGTGGTTATACCCTTTGTAATAAAATATTGCAGTTGCATAGGAACCCTGTGAGTGCATCCTGCAGTGATGCAATGGAATCCTGCATGCTGATTGGTTGAGGTCAGGACAGAGAAAGTAAACAGACAAGCCCATCTACAGTATAGTCAGTTCAAATGCTGTGTGAAGTTCAACTTTGAAATTTTATTTCCATAAATCTATCAGTTGTGCACGCTCTGACTCACCTGCATGACAAAGCTTTTTTAAGTTCTTAGGCACCAGAACTACACACAATATCATAGCACTACTGCTGTTTCAGACGTATTTTTAGGTGAGAGTGCCCTCTAATGGAGTGGCGGACTCGCCCCATAGGAAAAATAAGAGCTCTTTGACATCTTGAACAAAAAGAAAACTTTGGTTTCATTTTTTTTTTTTTTTTTTAAATCTCACTTTAAGACAGTGTTTTGCATTACAATATTCTCTAAATGTTTTTATATATATATTAAAATCTTTAAAAAGATTATTTCATTACTCAGTTGTAAGTCACTTTGCACTGTAAAAAATGATATGATCAATAAGTTATGACGTTTTTACATTGCTTTAACTCATCAAAATAAGTTAAGCAATTTTCAACTTATTTTTATACGTTATACAAGATTCAACTAATTTAAGTCAGTTTAATGTAATTTACATTGAAATGACAAACATCCAAGTTGATTTAAGGCAGTAACCTTTCTTTTTTTTTCATCTTCTTCTTTTTTTTTTATACAGTGTGACAAAATGCTAAATAAATTAAGCTAAATGCGTAAATCTGGCTACTTTATAGAACTGGATTAATTTAATGAATGATAGGGTAACAATAACAGTCACATGACACTAAATTTATACTAAATTGTCTACAAATGTAACCATACTAAGGCCTACAAATGGACAAACATAAGAATTAACTAAAAGGAAATAACCTGAAAGACTTTCACGGTGTTTTTTTTTTTTTTTTTGTTAGAATAATAAAGTGATCCTTCTGTTTGATAGTGTAAAATGTTTTCACCAAATAGATTATGACATCTGCACAAAATGTTTCTTTATTGTGCAGTCTAAGGTTCGAGACACAATTTCACCCGTAGAGGGAGCCAAAACCTGATGTGATGTCCAAGTGATCGCTGATTCCTTCTCTTATATTTATAACGTACATACAAGGGAAAAGCGAGCGGGGAGGGAACGAAAGACAATATGACACATCATTTACTGTCAATCACGAATTGCCTACATTTATTATTTCCTCCCCAGCTCATAACGGTAAGACGTGCACGACAGCTTCAACCAGTTTCCATGACAACTGGAGCCTCCTTGATTTTAGAACGGAGACCACCTGTCAATCAAACAAAGCATCAGCATTGCTAATCAGGCAAATGCCTTACAGCTCAGAAAATAATAAGCCATCGACCAATGCTGTTTTTCCCAAGTACCACATCTGTGATGCATCGGCCCAGTTAGTGTTTCTCTACGCACGCAATTGCTTTCAAACAAAGAAAATTACAGTGCACAAGTCAGTGCGTGAGAAAAGCCTATGATTGGTCACGTACACCTAGTTTGGTTTGGTAAAGGTCATGACTTTACTTTACATTCCTCATTTTCGTCATTAAAACAGACATTACAGTCTTGATAGGTCAAACAGTTACACGTTTATGCTGTCATTTAACCATATTATACTATATTAATACATATATACAATATTATATTAACGCTCTTGAAAATCTGCAATACAAAATAACTTTTTTTGTTTAAGCATACTCAGAGTAAAAAAAAATCTTTGATTCTCTACCGACCAGGGGCGTAATTTGTGGGGGGGAGATAACCCCCCCAATATTTAAATCTATGCATTACAACCCCCCCAATATTTATACCATGATCACATGAAAAATATGCAGACCCAAACTTCAACCCCCCCCCCCAATGTTCAAACCAAATCTACGCCCTTGCTACCGACACTACATTCAAAAAGGCCAAATCTGTAAAGCTGCACTACTCTCAAAACGACTGTTGTAGCAAACTCCAGCAATTCTGACTGTACTAAAAAAAATTCCACAAACTTGCCATACTGAAGTCTGAAGGGTTTATTTCCAGTCAATGTTGATTCCTGTGTGGAAAGAGATTGTGTCAGGGGAACTATGGGGTTGATATGTTTTTAAACTTATTTGAAAATGATAACATTGAGGCTAATGAAAGTTAAGTCTTACTGAGATGTTCTAACATTCTTTGTCCATGTACATCCTTGTGTATTAAACAAAACGCAAAAAAAGTACCAAATGCAAAAAATAGAACAGCACTAGATTCCAAAGGTTACACAAAGGTTGGTTCATTCTTAAAAGCTGAATATAAGCTCTAGCTAAAAATGGTAAGTCCATTAAGCTGACTTTGGCATTCTGATGAGGGTAGATGATTGTGACTGTAGGACAACAGCAGAGAACAATCACATAACGTCATTAAAGGCTTTACTGACATTCTGTCTCAAATGACTGAAGATAGTACCCTTTGATTAACAACTAGCCTACATGGATCACATTTACTGAAGACTTTGGGCCAGATCTGATTCTCATGAATGCAGAGAATACTCAAATATGCAAATATCCATACAGTGAATACAGTACATTATGTTCTCCCAACTAATCACATACTGTTTAGCAGCAAAAAGGAAATAAACCAGATTCTACACATATATCCTTGAGTCTTCAGTAAATAGAGTGTACAGAAGTGTAACAGGGGTGTTGGCCAAAATACCACTGAATACGGCAGATGTGATTTAACAGTCCTATGAATGTAGTCTGTGCTATGCCAAAAACAAACATGACCATATAAAATTAGAAAATAAACGTGAGGCAAGCTAACCAAGATATTTAAAATGTTCCAAGATGTAAACATTAAAACCTTGAAACATATAGCTTTTTTTTTATTAAAAAAAGTGTTGTATTAAAATTATTTGTTCATCAATTCAAACTAAGTTTGATATTTGAACAGGATTCTAAGATGATATTGGTCTCAATGTGCTAATGAAGGTTTTCATTCTTATGCTAAAATAAGTCATTTGTAGCATTGTTGTCTTTTTTTTTGCAAATATAATTATAGCATATCCAAAACATCCAAACAAAATGGATAAATTTCAATGGCAAAACCTGGCTACATAAAGGCAAAGCAATATGGCATCTATATATAGACAGCACCTGCTGAATAATGCTGTAACACACAAGGTACAAATACTCAAACTAAAAATAGCTCAAAAACTACACAGTACATTACAAAAGAAAACTATAGCTTATCCGGCAGTAACAGCAACTACAGTGTGTGTGTGTGTGTGTGTGTGTGTGTGTGTGTGTGTGAGAGACAATTCAAGAATGTCAGTAAACATCCAGCATCGTCTTTGGTGACGAGACTTGTCTATTTGTATTATTGTTTTATTTTGATTGAGAGAGATTGTTTATAATTTGGGTGTAGCAGGGGTGAAGCCACCCTCAAGCTCTCCCCTCCTGTTCTTCATGGTAATTTCTCGACGGTCTGCGGATTGCTCAGAGCGAAGATGAGGCACACCTTGAGTGACTCCGACAGGTCGATTCTTCCACTGCGTGCCTGTTGGGGGATAACTGCAGGGATAAAGCGCATCACCTCCACCAAACAATATTTCCCTCTCACCATCCGCTCTAGTGGCACCAGGGAGATTAGGATTATGGCAGTTGTTCTTTAGGGGGAGATGTGAAGGTCTTACAGTGGATTGGCTCACATGTGGCAAATTCGTTTCTTGCTGAGAAGAGTTGGAGTCAAAACCCCGGCCATAGCCCCGCCTCCAACTATCAACAGAAACCCTGCAGGGTTGTCGCGGTAACGGCATATCACTACAATCAGTAGTCCTACGCTGTGAAAAAACAGCCCCCTTTGAGTCATAGTTGGTAACGCTTGTGTAAAGCTCACTTGTCTTAAACTCCAGACAGTCAGTGTCAAGAGAGCGACTGCGTCGATTTAGTGCTAATGGAGCAGGTACTGGCGGACAAGGTCGACCCAAACTGAGGTGGCGAGGAAGGCTTGCGATGCCCCAAGTGTTACTGAGCAACAGACTTTGTTCGTAGGCATCGAAAGTACGCTGGTCACACTCGGCAAAGGCATCTTGCTGAAGGTAACAGCCATCATCCTCAAAGGGTTCGTAAGGAGAAGCCAACTCTTCCTCTTCCTCAACAAGCTCGGTCTGCTGCTCACACTCACCCTCATTTTCCATGTCCACCACATCGAACGTGACAATGGCGGGCAGGGCACTCAGACTCGGGCCATAAGGAGAACTTGACTCTGAGCCATCAAGACTCTCAGTTGAGTTGCGATAATGCCGTGTGTTCTTTGTGAAATCTACCAGCGCTTGGGAGAAACAGACCATCAGCTCTTCTTGGGATTGGCGGCAGCCTCTGGTGGGTAGTAATGGGCTTTGATCCTCAGATTGAGGCTGCGGTCTGGTTGTGTCGGTGGCATGTGAACTAAACCCCGAATCGGCACGGGGTGCAAACAATGGACTCTCCTGAATCTGACCCCTGCTGAGAGGGACTTGCTCTATTACAGCCTGGGATCTCGGTGGTGATTGGGGATAGTGCTGATTGATAACTTCTCCTAAAACTGTCTGACCAGTGTCGACTGCGGGCAGGCTTGAATCATCATAGAAGGAGTCGTCATGGAACAGAAGCTGATCTTTGGATGGGCTTCTGAGATTCTGAAACTCGCAGCACAGAAGAGCATGCTGGATCTTGCTCAGACGCTCCTCCTCCGTCTCCATGGTTCCGGTCTCAAGAGCATTTGATGCCAGGGCATACAGAGGGTTTGTTGTATTCTTGTCGCCCTGCAAGTGGGCATCCTTCGGAGGAAGAGTAGGGCTGATCAGGCGATCATCAGGCTCAAAAAGTTCATAAAGGGCATCACCACTGTAGCTGTCCCGTGGAAGCCTTTCCTGGTGTGGACGTTCTCTACTCTCCTCCTCCATTCCTGGCGTGGTGGAGTCATAGTATCCCTCATCGCTGTTGGGTACCGACTCCTGCCGATCACTCTGTGGGCTCAAGAGGTCAGCAGGAGTGAGGGCTGTTTCTGTGCATCCCAGTGGGCTGCTGTCGGAGGTGGCACGGATGGAGCTCATTTGCTGATCAGGGGTGAGAGAAGGGCTATCCGAGCCCCTGTCTGAGGGGATGTAGCAGACTTCATTACTAGTTTCAGATTCCCATAAACTCTGCAAGTAATCTGCATCGGTCTCATCGGGAGTTGCCATCTCTTCCCCTCCACCTTGATATGTGACAAAACACGAGCTCCGTTTTCCTGCGTTTCGGCTGCCTCTCTCGGCAGACACTGAGCTCTCAGCGACGCTGACGTCATCCTGGTCTGCAATGATGTCTCCACAACCTGTCAGTGAATCAAAGCTCTTCAATGATGAAACATCACCAAAGATTAAGTTTTCAGAAGAACAGGATGCAGCAGGAGGCTCCCCATCGGGAACGTTCACATTCTGCTCAGCCAATCGGTCCAGTTCTGACTCAGCACCTAAGGGTTTTTGATATGTTGTCAGTCCTTCCTGTCTCCCATTTTGCTTCTCCTCCCCCTTCTCCTCTTCTTCTGCTCTCTTCCTCTTATCCAGCTCTACTCTGCTCTTCCGTTTCTCAGGCACTAGCGTTACATCTTTCGTACATTCAGTGGCAGCCAATGGCAGTTTACACTCACTGCCTGCGGTTTGATTAGGCACATCTGGCACCAACTCTTCACCCTGACTGTCGCCATGGTTATCGCTACGGTCACTGACGCTTGACATGGCACCAGGCACTGTTTCGGCATGGAAGCTTGAAGACATTTCAAGTGCCTCATGCTTTTCTAGCTCGACATTTTTGTTTTTCCTGTGTCTCCGAATGCTGCTGAACAGACTCCGAAGACCTCTGCGCTGCCGTGGTAGGGACTGAGATTTCCCATGGTCCTCCTGTGATGATTTCTGAGGTTCACTGGAGGTGCAGAACTCAAAGTCTCCGGAGGCCACTTCACCGCTACTTTTGCCCAAATCTTCCCAGCATCCTCTGCTCACTCCATCATATGTTTGGCTCTTTGTTACACCTGTTTTTGATGACCCCTTTCTTTGACTTCTACCACGCCCACTGAAAAAGTTGGGCAGAACACAGATGCTCTTCCGACCACCAAAAAACTTGAAAGTCGACTTCCGTATTTTCACAGAAGGGTTTGACTGAGGTTGAGGGGTGTCATGGGAAATGGAGTCTGGCTGTGGACCCATTACACCAACAACCTTAGTTCCTGTGGCGGTCTCCATAGTGACACAGATCACTGTGGCTAATGGAGCATGTCTGTGGTAAACTCTCCTTCCTGAGAGGCAGGCTGGAAGGAACAGGGACTGTGTTTATCAGGCATGTTATACCTGTGAAAGAAACAGAAGTTAAAAACAAACCATTAGAAACAGTCAAAAAAATGAAATAAATAAAACAGAACTAAGAATGGATGTTCTTTGGGGATCAATTAAAGACAATTTTTGAATCAATAAATGAACTTCATATGTTATAAAAAAAAAACGTATTGCTAAATAGGTTTTTCTTCCAGCATTTTAAACACATCTGAATGTATGCCTGCCTCAAAAATAATGTAATGTAAACATTAACTTAAACATTAACTTGTAAAATTATCTTAAATTGTGGTAACATTGTGTTCACACAGCAGGGCCCTTGGAAAATAAGACAGAGATATAATAATACTGTGTATACTGTGCATGGAGGATCCTACTAACATTCTAGACAACATTCAAACTTGAGGGGAGAAGCTTGCCACAAAATTTACAATACATTTATTCAAACACTGAAAGATGCATCTGTATATCTGTGATTGAGATGGCTGTTTTCACAGCTCAATGATGATGACAAAATTACCTTGTAAACAAGATGTATGGGCAGTAGTCTACATGTAAAAGTAAACAAAGTTAAACAAAGTGTCACCAGTCGCTCTAACAGGTTATGACATTTTGGGACTTTTCGATAAAATATTTTGAACACTGAGTTTTAATCTCTACGAACAAAGTATAATCCTGCCACCAACTCACTCTGAGTTTGTACTGACTGACCAAAATTCATACATGTTACAGACAATGCATAATAACCATAGACTGTAAAAAATATGGACAAAGCGTCTGTGACGTCACCCATAGACTTTCTGAAGAACGGTTTTGAAGCCGTTTATGGGGGGTATGGGCGGCGCCATCTTGGAAAATCTTAGGAAATCCTAACCCCGCCCACCTTCTGGCCAATCCATATATGGGTAAAGGACGCGCGACGCGCGTCACTCAGCTCGCTCTGCTACTTCGGTTATCTCTGTATGTATATTTTAGGCAACAATAAAACGAAATATGTTATAAAACACCACACTTACTCTTTTCGTTTTCATTTAAAGAAATCTTAAACATTATTGCCACACAAATGTGGTTCAGGCAACGCGTATCACGTTAGCCTATTTATAAAAAAACGAAATATAAAACACAACCCTGCCTCTTTTCATTTAAATATAATATAAAAATATTAAACATTTTCATATGGTCCAGGCAATATGTGCATTTGTACTAAACCACAGATGTTGCAGTAAACAACATTACAGATCATCTTCGTTGTATTAAAATTTAAAAATGACAAAACTCAACCCAGTCTCTTTTAGTTAAATTTCAGTTTTTATCAATATTAGTAGATGCACCGATTGATCGGCTGGTGACTTTTTTTTGGCGTTCAGCGCTGTCATATACAGTGGCGGATCTAGAAAATTTTTCATGGGGGGGCAAAGGGGTGGCAAGAGGTCTTGGCAGGGTGGCAGGGGTAGACGGTACATGGGAATCCCTATATATGAATTGCTTTAACAAAACAAACACAAAAACACTTTTTAACTACAGTAGTTATTGTTTAATCATGCCCTTACACACTACAACGGTTTTTAATTCACAACAGGAATGGCTGGTTTCATTGCTGTGATATCTGAGAGGAATTGGATTTAGGACTGCTTAGCTAATCAAATGATCGATCTCCTAACTGGCACTGTATTGTGAGTTGTAACGTAATGTCGGTGTAACGGCACCCATCAGTAAAATTATGGATTATGGGGCGGTTCTAAGGGCATTGGATATTCGGTGCTTCAGCCCAAACTAAAATTGGGTATTTTTATTTAAAGGAATTAATTAATCATAAAAGTGATTTAAGTGAAAAATAAAGAAAAATAAAGTCTTGTTGTATTAGTGAAATAATTGTAACTATTTGCAACTTATTTATTATTTTTAATTAAACATGCATTCTCTCTAAATGAATCAAGGAAATTATAGCATATTTTCAATTCAAAACGGCAAAATTTAATAAAAAAAAAAGAAAGAAAAAAAAGTTGAGTAATTTTCGTCACCGGATAGTGTCGGTAGTTGAACTTTTCCATTGTAAAACAGTCAAATATAAAAAAATTATCTACTTACATTTTACCAGGCATTCGTTAACTTCTTTAACGTTAATCATTTTGATATTGATGAGCTGGACTGCTGAACTTTTAGTCTTCCTAACAACAAACAGAGCGTTGCGTAATGTAGTGCATCAGAGCAGCATCAATAATAATATCAAGTGAATCTCTTATTTGCATCTTAAGTTTATTGCCAATAATAATGACAGGTTTGGAGTCAAACACGAACGTGAACTCATGAGCTCACGCAAAACACATCTTCAGCACAGCGACTCATTTAAACGCCTCTGATTGGCCGATGTGATCAACAGACATGTCTCTGATTGGCTACAACAATGCTCAACGCTGCAAAAGCACGTCAAAAGTACCTTTATGCAAAGGGAAAAATATAGCCTAAATAAAAATGTAATATGCACTGTTCATGATTAGGTAATCGCGGCCGCTGTAATCTTATTCACATTTGTTTTTCTGATTAATTGTTTTGCTCTATGAGAAAGACAATTTAACAAAATATTCGGGGCTTTAATAAAAAACATTCTGTTTCTCTCTCTGGCTCTACCCAGCCCTAGCGCCGCCCATCAATATTTTATATTTTTTTATTAAGCTGTTCTTGTCTTTACTTAAATCAAAATAAGGCTAATCAAAGGGAAGAGTGCTCTTACAAATCACGAGGGAGCGATTTTTGACCGCTGATTTTGGCTAACGTAAGACTCGCTGTTTTTGCTGATGCTGAATCGTCTTTAGCATACAATACATTCATTACAAATGTAACTAAGTTAAACGTGTGTTTAAACTACACCTGGGGAAACTCACTTCACCTTCAGAGGCTCTGTCCGGGGCAGCTCAGTCTAGTCGAGTTGCAGGACCATCGCACTGCAGCAAACTCGCTGTGTGTGAGCTAGACTGAGCGCGAACGCCGCTCTGCACGTTTGAATCAGGGACGCAACTAAGTATTTGAGGGGCAGAGGGGAGGGTCGAAAAATACATTTAAAATTAAAAATTAAATTGTTCACTTTTGGTAAATGTATTAGACATAGTGGCGGGTTGTTTTTGTAAGTAAAGTTTTTGGATCATCAAAGTTAGGGGGGCAGCTGGGGGGGCAAGGCTCTAGAGTGGGGGGGCACCTGCCCCCCTTGCCCCCCTGTAGATCCGCCCATGGTCATATATCACAACTAAGCAGTGTTTTCAGCCTCATAATGTTTATTTTAGGTTTCCGATATTTAAATACACATAAACACGATTAAAACAATACATTAGGAGTTTGTAAAATACACACTAATGTCTGTGGAAGCAGCAATAACAATCTATTCAAATATAATTTGCCGACATGTGTTATTCATCATATCAGACAAACATAGTGGAAGTAACTATAAAGTTTACTCTATTCTTCTCAGTTCACCGGCCACTTTCTTCCATTTACTTCGGGAGAAACTGATGAATTCACGTGCTGTAAATCCGACTGACAGGACAAAATTGCGGCGCCGGTTTTTAACGACCAAACACACTCACTTACACGTAACGTTATTTGAGAATCGGAATATCAGATAGGCTATAGTTGATGACATGGTAAGTTTGCGAATATTTTGAATAAAAAAGGAAAAGCGAAATAAAAGCGACACATCTGTCATACAGTATTATCAGAGAATGTCTAGTATTATTGTGGCTGCGGTGTATCGCGTGACGCGTCGCCATGGAAACATTAAAGGGAACGTTCGCCTTGAAAAAACTCACTCTGGGGGTGGGGGTGTCAGTTAGAATATTTTAAACTTGAAAGGGTTAAAGTAAAGATCGAAAATAAATATTTGTGTGTGCTGTAAAGTGATTAGAAAAAAATTAAATCGGAATCGGCTAAAATCGGTATCGGCAGGTCAAACTCAATGAAAAATCGGAAATCGGAATCGGCCTACAAAACTGTAATCGGTGCATCTCTAAATATTAGCCATTATAAAAGTATAAGTAAAAGGTACAAGAAGCTATACAAATAAAGCAAACAATTCAGTCAAACATACAACAGGCAAGAAGAGACCTAAAACCTAAAAAAAAAAACAGAACCTAAAAAAAAATGTGCACACTGCACAATTTCACATCAAGTGTTTTCCTCCATAAAAACCATTATGGAAAAAACTGTTAAAGTGCCTTTAATGCACTGATTGTGTTTATCAGGCAGGGCCTGAATTTAATTTCAGGAAAAAGGGGGGAATTCCCTTAGGTGACTCTTTGGGGGATTTGAGGGGGGAGTTTATATTACAATGGGATAATTTTGTTGCAATAGCTTACACACAGCACAGGAAAGCTTGATTTCAAACTTTAAACTAAAAGACAAGTAAAGAGTCAGTAATAAAACAAGAACAAATAAACTAATTAAAAGCAGTAGTACAAATAAACACAATAGAAGAGACATACAAATGAAATAAACAGCGCTTTACTTTTTTATGGTCTAACAGTAGTATTTAGGTAAGAAATACCACAGAACATCAAAAACCAATATAAAATAGCTCTGCATAGTGTTAACTGTATAAACTAAATAAAGATTCATACTTATTAAAGCTACAAAAGTTATTCAGTCAAGAGCAGTGAGAGTTTTTTTTTTTCTTTGTTTAACATAAATGACATATTAGGCTGCTGCACAGATCCAATTTAATAATAAAAATAAATAATAATTTGTTACATTTATATAGCGCTTTTCTAGGTACTCAAAGCGCTTTACATATGGAAGGGGGAATCTCCTCAACCACCAGCAATGTGCAGCATCCTATGGAAGCTTGTTTCCGCCACTGAATAATAAATAAATAATAATAATTGCGACTTTTTATCTCACAATTCTGACTTTTTTTCTCACAATTGCGAGATATGAAGTCAGAATTGTGAGAAATAAAGTCGCAATTGCGAGATATAAAGTCGCAATTCTGAGAAATAAAGTTGCAATTGGGAGATATAAAGTCACAATTCTGAGAAATAAAGTCGCAATTGCGAGATATAAAGTCGCAATTCTGAGAAATAAAGTCGCAATTGGGAGATATAAAGTCGCAATTCTGAGAAATAAAGTCGCAATTGGGAGATATAAAGTCAGAATTGCATGATATAAAGTCGCAATTGCGAGATATGAAGTCAGAATTGTGAGAAATAAAGTCGCAATTGCGAGATATAAAGTCGCAATTCTGAGAAATAAAGTTGCAATTGGGAGATATAAAGTCACAATTCTGAGAAATAAAGTCGCAATTGCGAGATATAAAGTCGCAATTCTGAGAAATAAAGTCGCAATTGGGAGATATAAAGTCGCAATTCTGAGAAATAAAGTCGCAATTGGGAGATATAAAGTCAGAATTGCATGATATAAAGTCGCAATTGCGAGATATAAAGTCAGAATTGCATGATATAAAGTCGCAATTGCGAGATATAAAGTCAGAATTGCATGATATAAAGTCGCAATTGCGTGTTATAAATTCAGAATTGTGGGATACAAACTATTCTGAGGTTTAAAAAAAAAAGAAAAGAAAAAAAAAAGTCCGTCTTTTTTTTCCTTACAATTGGACTTTATATCTCACAATTGGGAGTTTATATCTCACAATTCTGAGAAAAGATGTCAGAATTGCGAGATATAAACTCGCAATTATGTGTTATAAAGTCAGAATTGCGTGATATAAAGTCGCAATTGCAAGAAAAAAAGTCAGAATTCGGACTTTATAACACGCAATTCTGACTTTATTACACGCAATTGCGACTTTATTTCACGCAATTCTGACTTTATATCTCGCAATTCTGACTTTATAACACGCAATTGCAACTTTATTTCACGCAATTCTGACTTTATATCTCGCAATTCTGACTTTATAACATGCAATTGCAACTTTATTTCACGCAATTCTGACTTTATATCTCGCAATTCTGAGAAATAAAGTCAGAATTGCGAGATGTAAACTCGAAATTGTGAGATAAAAAGTCGCAATTATCTTTTAAAATGTTTTATTGTGTGGCGGAAACAAGCTTCCATAGCATCCACTCGGATGATGCGACGGTTATACTGTTAAACATACGTTTTCTTTCTCAACTGTTTACACTCACTTAAGACTTAAAATGACTATTTACGTAAATACCAGCCGAGACAGGCATTTTGACAATTTTGTGTGTATTTGACCATTTAAGCATAATAAGCCACGAAAAATAAGTGAATTTGACACTCGCAAGTTGTTTGATAGGCGGCTTTATATGCACGCTTTGGCTGAGAGCGCACAAACAACAATCTCTCAGAGAACGCAAGGGTACTGAGGAAAAGTTCACATGACAACGATGTACTAAAAGCTGAAAAGTTTTTCCTTTTTTCCTTAAACAAATCCCCGTTCACACAGATCCACGAAAACAATTAAAAACGCTATATTATGCATGCCAGGCCAGTATTTGGTGAGGTCAGTTTATAAAGAAAAACTACACACCTAGACTGAACATGACATCACCGTTTTCACAAATTCACATTTTTGTAGGGATCCCTGAATGTTTAAAATGGCAAGAATTAGGGGCCATTTACATAACAATGGCGTTTAGGAGGAAAACAGGTTTCAAAGTACAAATTTTTGAAAACGATACAGTTATTGTCTCAGTGTAAATAAAAAAAATAAAAAAAAATATTTGTAAAAAAAAAAAAGGTGGCATCACACATATGCGTATTACGTGTTCAGTGACAGTCTATAGGCGTACAGTTTTTCTTTACAAAGTAACATTGCGAACTACTGGCCTGACATGCATTGCATAATACAGCATTTTTAATAGTTTTTGCATATCCTTGTGAATGGGGATCTTTTTGACAACGTTGTCATCTGTACGTGAAAAAAGCAAAGGAAAAACTTTTACATTTTTAGTACGTTGTTGTGTAAACGTACCCTTAAAACGATGTGTAAATGATAATCTTTAGTGATGATGCAACACTGGCCCGAATGCAAGTAAAAGTCTTGTTTCGCAACATGCAGCTCGCTTGTAGTGCAGACGCGATGTGCTGATGTGAAGACATTTGCACATTTTGAGAGAAGGAGAGAGAAGATGCACCACCACTGAATCACTCACGTTTCACAGAAAGTTTTCAAATTACTGATTTGCTGTGTCAAATTACTGAATAATCTGTTAATTTACTTATCTAAACTACATGTTATAGCGCATAAATGTTTGCGGGAATATCCCGCTTTTTAATTGCACTATCTGCGGGAATGTGTAAACATTTGGTTTGATGTAAAACTTTTTAATTGGGAGATGTAAACAGTCACACATCCAAGGATGTTTAATCCCAGTTCAGTCATAACAACTCTCAGGAAAGGTTATAACACATATTATTAATGTAAATGAAATGTACATAGGTTTGGTCTTGGTTGACTATATTTGGTACACTGCTGCTATGGTTGTTGTTGGGAGCATGTGACCTGATTCTGCTAAATGCACAGAGGATTCAATTAATGGATATATGCTGCTGCTGCTGCTAAAGAGAGGAAGACTCCCATAGCAGATCTAGGCAGGTGGTGCTGGGGAGGCGGAGGGCTAGAAGAAGAATTTGCATAGCTTGCAGAGTTAGGGTATTCATTTGGATGTGCCATGGTTGTAAAGGGATGTGGTAATGGATACGTGGAATCGATTGGCTGGCTGTGAACGTTACATTAAAACAACCAATCAGAACGTGAATAGAGTTTCATGGCTAAACGACCCATTTTGTTTGTCTGTCAAAAGCTCCATAAAAAGAAGTAAAACCTGACATAATTAAGAATTTCAATTAAATATATAAAGTGTCTATTACAAATATATTAATAAGATTTCTTGGGCTCATATAGATAATTATCAAGTAAATACTCTTCAAGACATGGCTGCAATGCTTTTTACTGAAATTGTATGATACCTTTTGTTTACAACTGTCTATTGGGTCTTACTGAGCATTATATGCAATGTAGACTGGTTACAACTATCATCAATTGTAAAACATATCATCATGCAGTGTAGTTTAGCTATGAAATGAGTAGGCAAAGGCAGCAAAGTGATAAGTCTTGCAATGCAACACATAACGTGAGTGAAGTTCCGCTGGATTAAACCCCTAAAAACAAAAGCTGAATGAAACCAACGGGCCTGAACACTCACTGTATGTACATCATAAACAAAGGAAAATCACATACAGATAGCGTGCACTCCAAAGAACTACATCCTATGGACCAATTACACCAATTACCGCACTGCGAATATTATTAGTAACAAAAAAAAACTTCTATCAACAGATTGCACACCGTGTCCCCAGCTGGACACCATCACTACGAAATGAACGCGCAACTGGCGCGCGCTAGCCCAGACGCTAACCAGCTCCCGACCGCTTCACTGATATTCACATAACTTGTATACACAAACAGCTGCTTCTGCATGTCCACTCACACAGTGAAAGAGCGAATAACACATAGAGATGGAAAAATGAGCGATACTCGCCTTATTTTTCCATCTTTTCCGCCCAAGCGTGCAGTGATGTGCTCTCTCCTCGCGCAGCGCTGGAGGAGCTCGCGGTTGGGATTCACTTTGTTCAGTGAGCGCTGGAGCGGCTGGCGGCGTTTCCGTGCTACGTGCATTTTGGGAAGTGTAGTACCATGGTATATCTTATCTAGGGGCTATTTCTTTTACTGTATTGGCATATACACAGCAGTGGCATGAAAAAATACGACAAGGAGCCAGAATTAATATTACTAAAAATAATAACAATAGCCTATACAATAAAATAAGTAACATTTGACTAGACATTGATGAAAATAAATTAAATATTCTTTTGCACATGTACTAGGACAACTCTTGAATATGGTAATTAAAGCAGTGGTATTTGTTTGTGCAATTCAAATTTGAGTTTTGCCAACATTTACATGACTGGGGACCCACAAGAGGTTGCTTGGGGGGTCTTATTTATTTATTTTTTTTACTAAATGAGGCTATCAAACTTAATGTGTTGACAAAGGTTTCCAAATCTGAACTACGTTAATCATGAAAAACACTTTACAAATACATTTGAATAGAATTTAAATGTTTCTCTTCTGTTTTTTCCCTAACTTTAATAGTGGGTAGAAATTGATATTTCCAGATTTGCTTGTTTAAGTACAAAGACAATATAAAAGCTTATTATTTAATTTTACTGCCTTATTTAGAAAGGGGGTCTTTAACATCAAAACGTTTAAAACTGGGTTGTTAACTAAAACTATTAAAGGGATAGTTCCCCCACAAATTAAAATTGTCATCATTAATTACTCACCCTCATGTCGTTCCAAACCCGTAAGACTTTCGTTCATCTTCTGAACACAAATGAAGATCTTGATGAAATCGGAGAGATTTTTGTCCCTCCATTGACAGCTACGCAACCACTTTTGACTGTATTTTTTAAAGTCTGTCTCTGCATTGTGTATCTTAGCTCCTCATATGCTAAATTAAAGTATTTTAAGTTTGCCACATCAGTGCAATAATCCCATTTTATGACATGAATAAAAACATTCTCTATGTGGAAACCAGCACCTCAAATGACCGTATAAATGTAAAAATAAAGAAAAACCACCACAGATAAACATTCAAACGTTCAGTACTTAAATTTTATGAACAAACTAACAAGCCAGCTGTCATCCATAGCATAATAAAGTTGTCAAAATACACTTGCAGAAGCCCATATGTATATCCCATTAGCACAGACTGCTACATATGAAATCCTCAAGCTACATACTTCAATACCGGTCATAAATCCTTATGAAGACTCTGGAACTGATCTTCCTTTTGAAGTCTTTAACCTCACATGAACAGAATGATCTCCATTACACTCTACCTGCACAATAGAGGTTATACGGCATCTGTTGGAAGAGTGCATCCCTCTAAAC
This sequence comes from Squalius cephalus, assembly GCF_949319135.1. Classification (NCBI taxonomy): domain Eukaryota; kingdom Metazoa; phylum Chordata; class Actinopteri; order Cypriniformes; family Leuciscidae; genus Squalius; species Squalius cephalus. The sequence goes on along the minus strand of NC_137126.1, from coordinate 38,317,283 downwards.
AAGGGATTCATAGACACAAGTACATCACAATGGATTTTATATATCATATTAAGATTGATAAGACAGTTACCAACAATTTTGCATCCATCATCAAGCTGTTACTAATCAACAAAACACTAATTACAACAGCTTAATTTACTATGAAAACATGAAAACCTCCAGATGATCTTGAAAAGAGAGAACAAGGCTATATGACAACGCATAGTTCTAGAGCATTAACTCTTTTAGACAACACTTCTGGTCGTATTACATACAGTAATATTAGATATTACAAATTTGAATGACTATGAAGCTAATTAATGCATGAGGATGTTCAAGTTTAACACACCATACATGTAAACAGAGTTTGTTAGCAGTGTATCGGTCCGTCTGTGAGATTGTATACGAGTGACTCCACGTCATTAGGTCAAGACCCTCTGTCTGTTTCCTTCCCTCTAGATGTCTGTATGGTCTACCTGTCCAGTGTTTGTTTGAGTCTGTCCTTTAGTAAGGCACAGTTGAATATGCTCTGGTTTGTCAGTAAACCAATGCACTGCTCATAGACTTGTGTTTGAGATAGTTGATGAGCCTGGGTGGAATCTCCAGAGAGTCCAAAGAGTGAATCTTGTTCACCTGTATCAGGTGTCTACGAATGACCAATCTACACTGAGATGCCAGAGTCTTCGGACACCCTGTTTAAAAAAAGAGAGATTAATAAAACAGTTATTAACAATCGCATATGGCAATCAGTGCTATTTTAGTATCATTCAAATACTATTATAGTGTTCATTAATATTTTGGATTAGCTTTTATTTGTATATTTGTATATTTTTAGTTTTCACTTTATTTTAGTTTGAATAATTTTGTGTGCTTTGTCAATTTTTTTAATATTTCTATTTAGCTTTATTTTTATTTCAGTTTTACTTTTAGTAATTTTAGTACTTCAACTTCTAATTTTAGTCAAAGTTTTTAAAGAGAAACTTTTTCCATCCAATTTTTATATTTTAATTTATTTTTTATTTATTTAAATATATATATATTTATTTAAATATATATATATATATATATATATATATATATATATATATATATATATATATATATATATATATATATATAAATGTTCTTAATAATTTTGGTTACCAAAAACAACACTGATGGAATAAAAAAATAATAAGAGATGTTATACTGCTAAAAACAAATTTCTCACCTCGCTCTTTCAGCAACAGCTCAACAGCTTCATTCTGTTTGGTGCTCTTCTCTATAATGAGGGTTGGCATGTAGACGTTTGCCCCAAAGTCAATGAGCAGTTGAATGTATTCGACTCCACAGCCGTGTCGCAAACACAATTCCAGGACCGTCTTCTGCTGCGTGGCCCTGCCGATCACCTTCTCTTCCGGGCTGTTATAGTTCGGATCCGCCCCATATAACAGCAACATTTTAAAGCAATCCAGGTGTCCATATATGGCTGACAGGTAAAGTGGCCCGCTGCACACGGCAACCCCCGATGCCCACAGCGTCACCTTTGACCTGGCGTTGACCTCTGCCCCGTGCTGAAGCAGCTGACGGAGGATCTCCGGGTCGCCCTCTCGGGCGGCGGTGAGCACCGGCGAGCTGTTGTTCAGGTGACTTCCGTTCGGATTAGCCCCAGCACGGAGCAAGGCAAGCACGCAGCTCAAGTATCGCCCGCAAACAGCAGTGAAAAGAGGAGTCTGGGCTTTCACATCAAGGGGGTCCACCTCTGCCCCATGGGCCAGGAGCAACTGCAGGCACCTCAGGTGACCTGCAGGGAACAAAACATATGCGTCTTGGTGTCCAACAAACTCAGATGTGACATCAGAGAGTGCGTGCAAGGGTGACGCATGTACCTTTGGACGCAGCCATGCGTAACGGGGTACCTGGGATACCCCAACCGCTCTGCTGATTAATGCACTTCCTGTAGCGTTCTTGTGACAGTAGCTCAGCCAACAGGAAATGGTCATCATCAGCCACAGCTCGGTTCAGCTCCAGACTCTCAGCAGCAGATTCATCCTCTTCCACCGGTCGCAGCTGGAGCATAGAGAAGAACTCTGGAGAAAAAAAAAGTTTATGCACAGATTATTAGTGTCTTTGTAGTGTTTTTTGTGTGACTGTTGAAAATAACACTGTAAAATGTAAAAAAAAGCTGCCTACATAGACGATGCCAAAAATGCTGTCCAGGTTGGAAGCTCACTAGCAGATCAGTTTCACTTTCAGTTGAATCATTTTATGTGCTTTTATCATTTTTATTTGTTGAATATATTTTGCTTTGTTTCAGATTTATTTCAACTGACAAAATGTATATTTTTAATTAGTTAACAAAAACAACACTGGTGGCTAGATTTTCAGCCAGAATATTCAAGATGAATTGCATTCTCTTCCAATACGTGAAGTGTTGCACTTTTAAGTTCAGGTGTGCATAAAAACAAAACCTTATATTGTTTTATCTTGTCTTATATTATTGAATAAATTATGATTACATAATTCGATCTGTGACAGCGTTCAAAACATTAAAACGCTTTGTCATGATGAAGTTTATATATCTGCATTAGCTTTAACGCACTACTAGCAAGCAAACACAACACAGGTTAGCCGACTAGCAAATGAGATAAAACCCATAAATACAAGCAAAACTGAATTCTTAAAGGCTTTATGTTTCTAAACTCAACTGAGAGTAATACTGAGCATACACGGAAGAAAATGCATTCTCAAGCTTTGAGCTCGGTAGATTTAACTCGAGTAAGTTAACGTTATATGTAAATAACGCAGAGTTTGACTCGCTCTCTCCGACCAGCTGTCAAACAAACATACATTTTAACGGTACAAACGACAACGAATATACACCATGACCATTTAGCAGATATTTTAAGTGTGTTTTCGTCTCAAGGACACTCACCGAGCTAATAATAAGCCAAACACTGACGACGAGTAGCGGAAGAAGATGTTCTGCGGGCGGCCAGAGGGGGCGCTGTGCGCGCAAACACCGCCATTGGGATGTGTGTAATGAGTGGTGTTACCCCTATTTTTTACAGTCTATTATGTGTTCCCCACAAACTTAATAATGAAAATAATACGACTACATAATACAATGCACATTTTTACAAAAAATGTGTATTTATTTAAAGAAAATATCCATTTAAATTGAGTGGTGTACAAAAGAGGTACAAAACAGTGCAATGATCAAAACAAGCGTGTATAAAATAATGTAATTACACAGCAAAACTTAAAAAATATATGTAATGTAACCAACAGGCTGTCATTTTCAGTGACATCACTCATTGCTTATTTCAAAATTCCCTTTTGACTATTGCTGAACATTTAATATTTTTACTTTCTAATTTAATCAAAAAATAATATTGTAAACAAATGCTTCTCAATAAAGGAAGCATTTTTAAACATTGATTTTTGCATCTCACATAATAAGAAAAGCCTGTCTGGAGCTCCATAGCAGGGTTCAAGAACTTAAATTCTAGAACTAAAGCTGTCAAATCATTTCCACATACACAAGCAATACACTCATTTTACATATCCAGTAGAAAAAATAAAAAACAATATTGCTTTGCAAAACTATATATGCAATGTATTCAAAAGGCTTGGACAAAAAGGACATAAGTAATATTCTAGAAGGCCCACCATCAACTGTTTTATGTGCATCAAATTATTTGTTTGGCAGTAGAGCTAGGCTTTAACAATCTGGCATTCAATTGCATTCAATCGGCAGCATTTCTTTCAGCTGTTTCTTTGCATGCAAAACAGTGTTTGCAATATAGAAAACCACAAAAATAATACTACGCCCTTGAGCAACAACAACAACAAAAAAAAAAAGTTAATCAATTTGACCCGTTTTCTAATAGTGTGTTCCCTTTATCTACCTGAATCTCACAACAGCTGCTTATGTGTCAGATTAAATCAGTATCAGAGTCAAATGTACTACACATATTACATATATTATATTAAAAGAAAGACATTAAAAAACTACCGTTCAAAATAACTCCAATGAAACAAGGTCAAATTTGATCAGAATGGCATTTAAACAAAACATAAATTATTCTGATTGCCTATGATCAAAGCATGTAGCTTCAATCCTCATGGTCTAAAGGCCAACAAACACACTCAAGTCCACAAAAATGTATAGAACATTTCAGGAATGGGTATGGGAATAGGGTAAAAGAATACACACAGTGCTAGAAAAATCTCATGTACAATGATACACAAATCACTAATTTTTCCTATTAAGGCGGCCTCAATTGTGAAAAGAGTACTGCATGAATCTCTTCAATACTCTGGACATTTGTTCCTTGGGGTTTCAGTCAAAAAATTTCCAATCTGTTACTATGGAGACTCAATGGGATTCTTGTACCTCCTCTTTGGAATGTTCTGTTTCCACAGAAACAGGTTTGTCCTTAGAGGAGGTCAGATCGTGTTCGGTGGTCGCAGGCTCTGCCCCTTCTTTCTCATTGCACTTCTCAGCTCCTGGACCCGCCTCCTCTTCGTCGCCATTACTCAAAGGAGCACAGCTTCCGTTTGATTGGACAACAGGAGCAGTGGGAGTGTTCTCATTTGGACTGTCCTGTTCTGCAGGTGCGTTGATTGGTCTAGATGGATCAGGAAGAACTCCATCTGCAACAGCCAGCTGCTGTAAATGGAGGAGAGGGAGACAGTGACATGTCAAACAAATACCTCTCCACTCAAAAACTGCAACTCCCACAACCCCACTTACTCGCTGTAATTCAGTCATGGTTCTTTCTCCTTCTACCTGCTTCTGCGTGAGGGACAGCATCTGGTCTAGAACAGACTGTTTTGGGTGCATGCCTCTGTCATAGTGGTTATACATCCCACACCAGAACCTGGGGAACACAAATACACAATACAGCACTTCATTAAAACTGTGTTGATTGAGTACATCGGTGATATTTCTTTACCATACTTTTGGTGCTAAACTATTCAGTAAACACGAGACATTACAGACATCGAATTCATTTTGGTTTCACTAACAGTATTACACCACTATTATCTTTTTGTTTACAGTAAGCACAGTGGAGAGTGACGTTGTGCATTTACACCCATCTGTGTTTGTGGGTAACAAGTGGAAAGGTGGTTTGTTAATGTGTTTGAGAGTGTATTCATACTTGAAGTGCAGGGGTAAAGTGCTTGGTCTGAGAAGTGTGCTCTCTACTGTACGTCGGTACAAGGGGTTTCGATACTGATGCTGGTTCTCCAGAAGATGCGTCCACAATGAAAACGTTTTTTCATGCAACCTAAAATCCCACATAGAATGTTGAAGCAAAGCATTTAAAATCATTCAAGACTCGGAAACAAACAAACAAACAAGCAGAGTATGGTTGATTTCACTTCTATCCGAATCAAGAATATTTGCTTTTAATATAAAGCACACACATTAAATGCTAACTGATTTTTATTTTTATTTTAAATCAATGAGTGCGTGTATGTGAATTCTATCCTCACCTCATTTCCAGTCGCTCTTTCTGGCAGTTGCCGATGAAGTTGCCGTACTGGCAGGCGTAGACTTGATTGTGTATTTCTATGAGGTAACGTTCATTAAACTCAAACACACAGGGAAATTGTTCTGACAGCTGCCACACGCACTCCAGGAACTGGGTGAACACCGGAGACACTTCCTTGGGGTCAGTGTCCAAATGGCCACACCTAGAGCACAAACGTATATACAAATAAGCACATGATGTGACAAAAAAACTGACCAGTTATTAACAATAATGGCTACAGAGTTCACCATTAATAAAGTCAGCCTTTATATAGTATACAAAAGGTAATTATTACATATGACACTTTTAATATTATTTAACATTTTAATAATACTGCTATATAATATTTATATTTGCTGTTATTAAACGCTGTGATACTGTTTTAAGTATGATTTACCAATTCATGTAATAGCAGTCAAAAGTTCTTACCTGTGACTGAATTTATGACCAAAAGAGATCCACTCCTTTTCTATTAAAACCTGTAAAAAAAATAAAATAATAATGAATGAATTTCCCTCAATCAAGACCATAAAAGACAGTCAAGACCATAACATTTTCCACAAGTCTAGGTGTTTTACCTTTTAATATACACTACTGTTCAAAAGTTTGGGGTCAGTAAGATTTTGTAAAAGAAATTAATACTTTTATTCAGCAAGGACACATTAAATTGAACAAAAGTGACAGTGTCAACAAATCAAATTTATATTAATCAAAGAATCCTGAAAAAAATGTATCACGGTTTCCACAAAAAATATTAAGCAGCACTACTGTTTTCAACATTGATAATAATAATAATAATAAGAAGAAGAAATGTTTCTTGAGCATAAAATCAGCATATTAGAATGAAGACTGAAGTAATGATGCTGAAAATCAGCATTGCCATCACATTTCACATTACTTATTAAAATAGAAACAGTTCATTTTAAATTGTAATATCGTTATAATTGCCTAAGAAATAATTAATTAAAAAATGACTTAGGCAATTATGCTATGAGGCTAACGATATATAAATTACAATATTACTGTCTTACTGTATTTTTGAATCTTACCAACCCAAAAATTTTGAACAACAAGTATATATTTAGTTAGTTACACAGGAATAGTTGATGACTTATTTAGCAAAGCCATGACCTGCCTAACAGTGACATAAATGTGAGCGTGCACTTAAAATTCATAGGAGTCCTGTGTTGAGTGTAGAGGTTATAGGTTACTAGCTCATTACCATGAGGCCTTTAATGGTTCTGTAGTATGGGTCCAGCAGTATGCAAGCCAAAGAGCACACCTGAGCCGTTCTGTCCCATCCATCAGAACAATGTACCAACACACTCGCCCTCTCTTCACAGACAGCCTATAACACAAACAAAATGACGGAGTAAATCAGAAATACTTGATGATCATTTGTGTGGGTGTGTCTCTCCATGCAATTATAGATTTGAGGTCAGTACCTTGGCGAGGAACACGCCTGCATCCATCACAGATTTTATGTGCCTCAGCCAGCCGGAATTCTCCAAACCTATCAGATAGTCACTCATGGAAGGGGATTTCATAGAGCACACTGCAAAGAACAAAGGTACAACCAACCATCACTTTATCTACTACTTGCTTAAAAGGTACAACCAACACTCAAGTGAGCATAAAGTTGCAAACACAAGCGTAATCAGCTTATATAGAGTTAATATTGCATATACCAGTACAAATGTAAAAGCTTGTCCTCTCACCCTCCAGCAGTTTTTGCAGGCTGTTTCTCATGACGTGGATGTTTTCAATTCCTTGGAAGTGGAACCTGATATTGGAGTAGTTGTCCTCATTCTCATAGCCTTTACCAGCTGCGCGGTTCGCCATTGCATTCAACTGACAAAGACAAAAAACGTGTAGAAATACATGCACACGTTTCTCCAGATGATCAGGTTATGGTTTACTAAAAGAAATAATATGTTGTTTTTCTAGTTATATTGGTGAAACATGAGATGGGCAACAATAAATAGAACAGTATATACAATATTTGCAATACATACAAAAATAAAACACATTGCATAACTAAACTCTATGACAAGAATTTATTGGTTAACTAATCAGATTCTGTAAATGCTCATTACATAAATAGAGGAGTAGTTGGGATCAGAGGTCACAGGGTGAAAGATTACACATGACACCTATGTGACTCCTACATATATGCCAGGGCAGTTGGGGTTGAATGTTTAAAGATAAACATTTACAAGTTCCATCATGAGTTGTCCTCTAATGTATATAGAAAGGTTAAGGTTAAAGGTCACACCTTAGGCCGTGTGTCCACTACATATATAAAAGGGCAGTTGGGGTTTGCTTGGCTGATGACCTGAAGCATCTGCTCGTCTTCTACACAGCGAGAGTTCAAACCTGACAAAGGCTGACTGCAGCGACAGATCGCAGCCTGCAAGAAAGTCACACAAAATACAAAGAACAGACAAAGATGTTGTTAGCTGCACAACTTCTTATCTTTCCAGTATAAACCTATTGATGTATTTATATGTCCTCAACATGGTGCAAACTGTCGACTGTGTGAAATTAGCTGTTAAAAAGCCTAGTAAGGCATTTTGCTGCCTATTATCTAGGTTTATAAATTATTAATTTAAATGTATTTAATAGATTGGACTATTTTGGACAATTCAATATCTTTGCAGTATTGTTTAAAATAGACTGACTGGCAAAAAAAAAAAAAAAGGATTATTGCAGTGATTATGTTTCTAGCATGTTATATGTTTGCCAACAGTTCTTCTAACCGTAACTGATGGAGTGTGTAGCTTTTCATTTCTTAAACAACCATGTAGGAAGACGCATCATGGCCATACTCCAGGATGACAATGTCAAGATGCATCAGGCTCAAATTGTGAAATAATGGTTGAGTGAGGAAGGACGAATAATTCATGAAGAATTATTTTCACACATGGATCGCCACCTCTGAGTCCAGACCTTAAATTAGTAGACTTTACAGAGTGCTCGACTCTTGCATTGTCAATACAAGATTTTGACCATAAACTGATGCACCCCTTGATGGAAATAACATTCAACATTCATGCTCCCTCCTAACCATTCTTTTACAATTTGAGCCTGATGCATCTTGACATTGTCATCCTTGAATATGGCCATGATGTGTCTTCATACATGCACAAAAAGTGTTCTTGTCGCTTCATAACTTTAAGGTTGAACCACTGTAGTCACATGGACTATTTTAACGATGTCTTTACTACCTTTCTGGGCCTTTAAAGTGGTAATAACGTTGCAGTCTATGGGGGGTTGGAAAGCTTGATTTGTGTTCTGAACGCCGAAGATGAAGATCTTACGGGTTTGGACCGACATAAAGCTGAGTAATTAACGACAGAACGATTTCATTTTTGGGTGAACTAACCCTTTAAGGATACATACAATGCTTTCTTAGAATTTGGCCATTTGTCTTAGACGGCAGCATAATTATAATGTCTACAGTATGAAATAGCCTTTGCATTAGGAGTGTGCCTATGATGCCTTAAAATGCTGTCTAGGTGGGGAGCCCACTAGGTTGTGGAACAGAGCCATTGTGTGCATTTATAAAGTGCATGCCATGCGCTTGTACACCTTTGTATCTTTGTGATAGTAAGACAGAGCAGGCAATCGCCCTCGGCTCCTAAACTTGGCACTGCCTGTTACCGTAGCAACACTGGCACTTTTAGGGAGTCCAAGGATAGATGGATAAGTGCTACAGATCTATGTGAAAGAGAGACAGAGGGACATTTTTGAGAGATCTATGAAACAGAAAAAAAAACATTAAAAATAATTATAACATAACACAATTTATAAATTATTTAATTATAAAGATTGGTCAAATTTTAAACAAAACATTCTGATCAAGTTTTGGGTGCATACACTACAGTTAAAAAGTTTGGGGTCCACAAGATTTGCTGATCAGTCTCTTATGCTCACCAAGACCAATTATTTGATCAATTATACAGTAAAAAAATAAATAAAATAATAATAATAATAATAATATCGTGAAATATTATTAAAATTTATTAAAATTATTGTTTTAAAATGTAATTTATTCCTGTGATGACATGACAAAGCTTAATTTTCAGAATCATTACTTCAGTCTTCAGTGTCACATGATCCTACAGAAATCATTCTAATATGCTGATTTGGTCCTTGCGTCTTATTATTATCAATTTATTGTGTGGCTTTTAACTGAAATAGACAAATAACAATGTAGTCCTTACAAACACTTTTTATTAATATTAAGGTGCCTTCCAGAAAAAAGTATAATTATTATTATTTTTTTATCTTACTGACCCCAAACTTTGAACGGTAGTGTGTTTGATTGAAACTGTTGCTGGTTCTGCCTAAAACATATTTATCATGCTGGTCAGTGGATGAAAAAAAGTTTGTCTGATTATTGTTAAATGGTCCTAAACAGGATGCATGTTCACTTTACTATGTTTACTATGCTACCTTATAGTTCTTGTTGAGGTGGCTGATTTCCCAATATTCATTGGAGAGACCCATCCTGCTGAAGTCGTTCGCCAAACTGATGAATTCCCAACCCCGTCTCCTGTCCTCCTCATTTTGTTGTGGATTATAGAGAAAGGCATAAAGCTCATCTTCTTTGACTGAAATGACATAAGCATGTAATTATTGGGCCAGTTCTGCACTGTCACTACATTCATTAAGCATGTGTTGTTAACCAAAATGATTAAGAATTGTTTTCGCTAACTGAAATAAATCTAATATAAATATTTGATGAAACCTAATAAAAATGCACATAAATACTAAATTTAAATTAAAATATAAAATAAAAACAAATTCAAAATATTAATAAATACTATAATACTAGTACATACAGTACTGTGCAAAAGTCTTAGGCATGTTAATATCCCCACCCCAAAAATGTCCCCAAAAATGGTTTTAAGTCAGTTATTCATATCTTTTGCTGTAGTGTGTCAGTAGGAACTATCAGTTTATATTTCCAAACATTCTTTTTGCCATTAATTGTAATAATCCAGTGAGATTTCTGTATGCACAAGGAATCTGACAATAGCCGGTATGATCTGATCTCACCATCATCGAGTCCGTCTGTGATTACATGAAGAAACAGAAAAAACTGAGACAGACTAAATCCAGAAGAACTGCGGGAACGTCTCCAAGATGCTTGAAGAAACCTTCCTGCAAAGCTACCTGAAAAACTATGCACAAGTGTACCTGGACAAAAGCTATTTTAAACGCAAAGGGTCGTTACACCAAATATTGATTTGGATTTGTTAATAGAAGTTAAATCATAAATAAATTCAATTTATGATTTTATTTTTGAAAGCATTCTCACTTTACAGCATTTTAACACAAGTGCCAGTACTTTTCACAGTACTGTAGCTTTGCAGGAAGGTTTCTTCAAGCGTCTCGGAGACGTTCCCGCAGTTCTTCTGGATTTAGTCTGTCTCAGTTTTTTCTGTTTCTTCATGTAATCACAGACGGACTCCATGATGGTGAGATCAGATCATCCTGGCTGTTGTCAGACTCCTTGTGCATACAGAAATATCGCTGGATTATTACAATTAATGGCAAAAAGAATGTTTGGAAATGTAAACTGATATTTCCTACTGACACACTACAGCAAAAGATATAAATAACTGACTTAAAACCATTTTTGGGGATATTTTTGGGGTGGGGATATTAACATGCCTAAGACTTTTGCACAGTACTGTACATAATACTGAAATAACACTGTCATGTTCATGTGTTTTCATGTCTTGCATACTTAAACATTTGATTTTCTGTGGGTTATCAATTCAAAAATAAAAAAGGAAATCTCATAAATACCTACTTTGCTCATACCAATAGAGCAAACCACCAGTATGTGTGCGGTGTGTGTACCTGGTTGAGAAAGGCGCAAAACTGACTGATAGACATCCTGACAATCTTTCTCTCTTTGGAACAGCAGATGAAGCATCTGGAAGGTTTTACAGCGGATCAGGAGAGGACAACCAGACACGGTTAAAGGAAGTTTCTCTACTGAAGCAATGTGATGATGCAGCACCTTCAAACACGCAGGATTGAAATATAACCAGTGTTATCAGACATATCTAGATGTGTATTTCAAAAAGACTCAACAACATATGCCCTATGGTGGAAGAGATGGCTGCATCCGAAATCAGGCGAGAAACAAAAGTAGTATGTCCGAATTCTCTGGTAGGTCACATGATAATGACAACATGGCGAATGTAGTACATCCGGATTGCATTCATACTGAACACATTCACACAACATAGAACATACTTTCTTAGCAGTTGTGAAGTGATTACTTATTCAAATGATGTACCTACTCAACAGAGTATGCGATATCGGATGCAGCCCATGACATTCGGTTCCCACTTGCCTACATTACCCATGTTTCTTTGCGTGTGCTGTTGGTTTGTTCCACGTAGATAAGGTGAGTAGCGGTCAAATAAAGAGTGCCCAGAGCTGATGACTTTTCAGTGTACCTGTTCAGTAGTTTCACATACTCCACCTGCAAAAAACAAAATCAGTAAGAAAAGCATTAGCACAGAATTATTGACTCAACGGTCTTCTACTAATAAACAAAGCACTAGCCAATGACTGAAGGGGTTAAGCAGACAGAATCACGTCTGTTGGGTTTGGATGTGCCCCTCAGGGAGCAGAAGCCATCATCCAGACTATGTTTAACACAATGGAGAGGAAATCCTACAGAACCTCTTAAGTCTACTGTCAGCACATCCTGTTGCTCCATCTCTGCACTTTTGTCATTTCGGTTACTGAGTAACAAGCGATGAAACACAAATGTAACACAAGACGCCACTTCAGCACGAAGGAACATTTTATTATGAGTCAAAGTCTAATGTATTCTGCTCGTTTATACTTGATGAAGAACTACTCTTTTCAGTAAGTGATTAGAAAAATCTTTTCAGGTCTTTAGGATAGCAAAATGAAGCTGGTCAGGTGTGAGATCTCTATTGTCTCCATAAAGTGAACAGGTTAGATCCTGTGTTTCTGCATGACATGAAACTCAAGCTAAATCACAGTAGCTCAATTTAAGATTATATTGATCAAGATTCAAACTAATAATTCTCTGTGAACGGGAAGAGCAGATCTAACCAGAGTTGTTAGATGCTAACGTTGACCACAGTTCCTGCGATACTGCTGATTCAACATATGACATCCTTTGAGCTGATCCCTCAAACACACACAAAATACAAAAAGGTTCAGCAATCATCTTTTAATACTTTTAAAAACGATCATATAATGTTATGTAACAAAATAAACATATTTTCTACAACATTACTTCTCAGTCCTGGTCTGCAACCCAGACTGCACATCTTGGATATGCAAATTTCAAATAAGACGATGAGCATCAAGTGTGTTTAAATAAGGTAGATGGGATATTTAATGACCAGGACTGAGAACCACTCAGTAAATGAAGTAAAAAAAATATAATGTAACTTAATAGAAACTAAATATTTTCTAAATAATATTTTAGACATGTTTATAATATTATTATTTCACAGTATAAATTGGGTCTTTATACAATAAACTACATTTTAAATTTTAAAGCAGGGTGACTCACACGAGTATGATCATATGGCATCTAAATGATTGAAACCCCCTGCTTTAGGCAAAGCTTCATAGAATCATTGTCTCTCCCTTTGCCTACAGGTTCCCTTGAGCAAACATACAAGTGGAATTTTGAAGTGCCAACTGAAAACACCTTCAAAGTCCATTCAGATTCATTAAGATGCGTTACGTTAAGCAACCAACTTTAAAATGCATTGGATGAATTTAACAGCATACTAAAGCTCGGGTTCGTGTTAAACAAGCCCATTTAAACGCTTCCTTCTGCATGTTTTTACACCTACCGAGGGTTATTGAGTCTGACATTACATGAGATCTGCCAACTTTACACGAGTAACTTTTACACCTGTTGATCAGATTCAGACCTACCTTTGGCGTTATAATGTGCTCCATATTTTCATTGGGTTATCATCCAACTGTCCACGTTAAACTTTCGCTGTTTGTGTGTCTAGTGGTTGACATGTTTGTTTCGGGAAATCGTTATACGTTGCTAGCGTTCCTCCCTAACGTGAGGAGGACTACAATCATGTCAGCTGACGGGAGCAGATATCGCGATAAAAGTCAAAGAGCAACGAGATTTCAGTCGCCAACTTGATGTACGGGTCGTCAACAGTTCATTAATGAAGCATGCTGTAATAATTTAACACTGCAGTATGTATGTAAATAAAAACATATTGATTAAAACTAAATTAAGCAAATTATTTTAGTAACACAATGTTAACGGTAAAAATAATTCCTAACAGTTGTTATATAAAAAGTTATAAATAGTCTAGGGACAAATAAATGAAACAAATAAAAGTTGGCTTTTCATTTTGACATGACTCTAGAGCTGAAGTTTTCAGAGTGCTCGGTGGCTTGTTGAAAAGTTGGAAAAACAGTGTAAATATGTACAAATATAGGCTAATAATAAGTATACATTTTATTTAAAAAAAAAAAAATACATAAAATAAATAAAATAATTCAAACAATACATACAATAGTACAGTACTCGTGTTTATAATACGATTTCCCCCCCAGTAGACCTATTAATTGCATATAGGTCTTTATTCATGAAAATATAATATAATAGCCTTTTCAATTTCAGGATGCACTGTAAAAATATAAAAGTGTTGATGGCTTGATTTTTTAAGTACAATCAACTTGGATCTTTAAGTCATTTCAACTTAAATTACATTAAACTGAATTTTAAAAAAAAAAATAGTTGAATCTTGCATAAAAGTTGAAAACTTATTTTGGTGACTTAAAGCAATGTGAAAGATATTATGTTGTCATAACGTATTGATAATTCAATTTTTGTACAGTGTGGGGGTCCCTCGCATGAGGATTATCATGTCTGGGGTTCTGTGGCATCTAAAAGATCGAAAACCTGCAAGACAAGTCATAACATATCTGGAAACGTCATTAACCCTTACTTACACCCAGACACACGCAGCACAGGGGGGTTGCTCCTGCAGGGTGGCCCAACCAGATTTGTCTAATTGCTGGGGTGGACCCCCATCGCTTGACCCATTGTCACCTTAACGACCTCCCGACTCTTAGGCTCAGTTATCTGATAACAGGCGCACTAATGAAGAACATTAACATACAGCTCACCCAGCTTAAGCCAAATTCCCTCTCAAATACCTGCCAATGTCCTGCACACACAAAAGCACAAAATACACATGCTGTAGAATCTGACACAATGACAACAATTGTTGACTGCAAGGGTTTTATTCAAATCAAGGCTGTTTAATCAAGAAATGCCTCCGAATATGCACACTTCCTCGCGATAAACAGTATGTGAAAAGATTATGTCTGAATTCAAATTATTTCAAAAACAGTGGGCAAATGATACTACTTCAAGGGAGATTCTGAAGTGTGCATCCATGGACACTTTAGTATTCCAATGAGTTCAAGGGAGAGAAGTTGTAAATAGTGAAGTGATGCAACTGATGCTGTAGATCCCATGAAATTGACAGCATTACGGATGTATCACGTTCATACATTCATGCGGTATAGAACATACTTTTTTTTGAATGATTGTGAAGTAAAAAGAAGTACTCAGAGAGAATGTGATTTTGGACGCAGCCCATTTTTCTGATGGATAGGCCTTCAGATGCTAATGTGTTTTTAGGACTCTCAACCGAGCAGAGAATCAGATAAAGAAAACAGAGATGAATCAGACCCTTCAGGATAATGATAGAATCTGCAGACAGATTTGAATGCTGTCTAACGCTTACCTCAGATCCATCTGACTATATCATTTCATGTCATTCCTGCACTCTCAGCATGTGAGCAATGCATACCAGGTTTGAGCATGTCAAAAGGGTTAAGCTATAGAAAGGACAGAGATGTTTGTCTCATTTTACATGTACTGTGGTATGATAATGGTTTCATGTTATAAGAAGTCACCTAAAAACTTTTAGACACTATACAATAAAGTAGATGCGACTGATTTACTTAGAATAAAAATGTATTTTTTTTAATAAAATTATATAAAAATTGCATTTGTTTTAGAATTGTGAAGTAAACTGAACATTTTGCGTTTTAGAAATTAAGGTGTGAATGAAGATATTTAGATCAACCTGAAACTAGTTCCAATTTCTATTCCACTCTCAGTCTCTCTTTCAGCTCCTCTCACTTTCTCTCTTTCCAACGGGCTCTTTTTCTTCACTATTTCCTCTTTCCTTCACTATTTCTCCCCTCTCTCTCTCTCTCTAGTCTCCCTTCCAGTTCTGTAATCCAACCAGAAAATCTGCCAAATGGTGTCACATTACTATAGTCATTTTGTTTTTTAGAAAATACATTTACCATCTGGAGCTCACACACACACATTCACACACACATACACACTCAGAAAGCCCAGTCTGTCACACCGGGAGACAGGCTTTGTTGACCTGATGCTAATTTGTTAGTTCTTAGACAATGACAATTTACTGTCTTTTGTGTGAGGACTAATCTCTGTTAATAGCTTGACACAATCAGGTCTGCCCAGCTGCAACAGAGATTTATGCCAATGACGATGTATGTTGTTTTTTTGGATACAGTCAAAGATGTAAAATCTGAATGACGGTAAAATCGGTTTTAACGGGGTAGGACATATTTGGAAATGAACAATGAAGACACAGATGTGCACATATATTCTGAGACGTGTTGGTAGAATAAAATGAATAGAACGTATAACATGAATTTATTTGAATAGTTTGTAGGTTTAGTGAAACAAAGGAATTCCTGTAGTGAAAGAACTGTCTTTTTAGAGGTTTAGAGTTTTCACAAAAGGGGTGACACACAAGGTATGGTGTAGACAGCAAGAAAAGACTAAATATAAGCACAATTAATAAATATGATCCAGATTGCATTAAATAAAGGTTCACTTAGCAACAATATACATGCTGAATGCTGACTAATGATTTTGTTTTATGCAGTGAATTATTGGCCAAAGCCACACAAAAAATTAGCTATTTAAAAAAGTTTTATATTAAAAAAATCTACATTTTCCTATAATCTGCCTCATGTTAATAATAGAATGTTGCAGTTCAATAATAATACACAACTTTTTTTCAGGTAATTTGATATATTTTGTACAATTAACTCTGGTATACTGTTTCTTCACTTCTTGATGTCTGAATCTGATTCAGAAGCAAGACTTGAGCACTGCTCATTAAAGAGTTTCATAGTTGGTAACAAAGTGTGTGTGTGTGTGTGTGTGTGTTTAGATGTGCATTGATAGTGAATTGACCTCCCTGTCTCAGAGAAAGTAAACAGAGACAGACAAGTCTGTAACCTTTACCCCCACATACAAAAGGCTCCATCGTTCTCCAGACACGCATGCTATTTATTTAAGTTAGGCTATGTATCTATCTAACATATATACTGTTAATATTTAGGTTTATGTGAAAGAGACATGTTTTTATCTCTATTTTAAATTGTACATTTTAGACTGATTACATTTAGTCGGTGTTAAGCCCATACAGAGTCCTCAGTTAGCCTACTCTCACTTTAAAAAAGAATTTTGATCTGATTAAAGTTTTGATTTGTGACCCAGGGAGATGATGATGTCATTTAGAGTGAGTTCATCACCACTTGTCATATCTTGTATACAGTAATTAGCAGCGCAAACATACAAATAAACAACCCTGCCAATCACTAAACCCCGCCTAAATTTAAATGCAGATGACCGATAACGAGGGGCTGATGGGAGCAGGAGGGGCTGCTAGTGTGTGTGTGTGCAGGGGGATGGGGTCCAGCAAACACATAAATGACGCCTGAAGACAGTATCTCCAGATCAGATGCGACTGACTTCGTTGCAACTTCACATTTAAACCGACTTCTGCAACCCAAAGGATTTAAACAAACGCAATCATGACTTCATCCGTACCCTGCGCGCTCTTTCTGTTCATATCAACCGCTCTCCCGTTGTCTTATGCGTTATCGGGGGAATACTGTCACGGCTGGACGGATTCCTTCAACTCTTGGCACCGGGGATTCCAGTGTCCGGAGCGCTTCGACGGCGAGGACGCGCGCTACTGCTGCGGGACATGCGTGCTCAGGTACTGCTGCACATTCGCGGAGGCGCGCCTCGACCAGAGCACCTGCGACGCTGGCTCCGAATCGGAGAACACGGATGACATGAGAAAGATGGCAGAAAGTGGTGAGTATTTATATAAACTTGTGTAATTCATAATGTTGGAAGCACTTTATTTTACAGTCCTACCCATGTAGCCTACTACAGACATTTTACAGAAATTACAATAACTGTGTAATAACTAGGTACTAACCACTAAACCTAACCGTAACCTGTAGTTAGCTAAGGAAAATCCTTAAATGTAAGCACGCGTTTTTGTTGCAGACAGTGTACAAGTTATTTAAGGAAGTAAACGTTACATTTATTGACCATTGCCTTTTACACTGCAGCAAAGTAATCTAAAATGATTTAATCCCTTGAATGAATGCTGTTGTACGAATAGAAATGTTCATGAAATATCTAAATTTCAATATTTGCCCCCTGGAGTTGATATCTGGGGACAATTTTAACTTGTTATTTTTTCGAAGCATATTAAAATACCCAGACCTAGATTCTTCAGAAATGTTTTTTTTTTTTTTACACATAGAATTTTATTACACTTTTATTATCCCTGACATGCATATTTGTATGATCCTCATGTTTAATTTTCTTATCTCTCTTCCTCTCTAGTTCCAACATATCTCCCCTTTGTGATTGTGGTGAGCGCGTTCCTGTCGTTCGTTCTGGTCGGTGCGGTTGTGTCTATCTGTTGCTGCCAGTGTGTGAAACCCAAAGCGAGCGATCGACCAACAGGGCCATCCGCTGCTCAGACCAGCCTGTTGGAGTCTGGAGGACCCTCAGTGGACAGCTCCACCCCATCCCGCACCTCCTCTTCAGGCTCCTCCATGACAAACGCTCGCCCTCCACCATCTGAACTCAGCGTTAACCTCTACGGGCCGATGGGAAACACATTTCCAACTTCTCAGTCGCAGCAGTATGTTCCTCCAGTCCCCCAGGGGGCGCCACAGTTCTATCAGCCCTACATGAATTACGCTCTTCCCCCAGAGCGCGCCATGCTGATGGCCCCAGCTTTCCTAGATGGCCGTTCAGTGTTTGGGCAGGTGCACGGGCAGCCTTTTCCTCAGGCCCCCATGCACACAGAGCCCATCTATCCAACTGTCACTATCTGATGATGTTTATAAAGCTACAACTGTACTCTAAAACTCAGTGGGGCTGCACAAAGAATAGGAATGTCTTGGGAATATGTTGTTTTCGCTGTATTGGATCATGGCTTCCACAGACATTTTCTGTACCCACATACACAATCATGACTGACATCGTGTTGGTCATGGTTGGTAACTTTTAATGATGTATTAATGCTTCTCATAGGAGTGTATTTGCATGAACACTTGATTGTTTGCTCAGCAATCACTGATTGTGATGTTATTTATAACAGATTAGAGAATAAATGTATTTTCATAGACAATTTTTTTGACTCGTTTTTACTCAAAGATATGAATATTTCAAGACGTGTGTGAAACTACACTTTAAAGATAAAGGTTCTTTATTAGTATCTATGGTTCTATGAAGAACATTTAACTTTTATGGAAACTTATATTCCACAAGAGGTTAAAAATAGTGGAAAAAGGTTCTTTAGATTTTTTTAAACGTTCTTCACGATAAGAAAAATGGTTCTTTCACTGAAAAATGGTTCTTATATGGCATCACTGAAAAAAAAACTTTATTTTCAAGAATGTAGGATATTAATTAATGTGAAATGATTTAATTCTCATAAAACTCATGGAAAACTCCAGCAGAATTGGTTTCATTTACTGAAATGAAGTACAATCTTTTCCTTAAACTGAAGTTCTAGAGATCTTCTAACTATCTGAACAGTAAGTGGCTCTTTGTTCTGCAAAGATCTTTGGGTTTTTCTTTACAGTACTTTGTGAATGTAAAGCTCTCCAGCCGTTACGGCTGCTTGTGTGTGTGGCTGAGCAGGTTTTGTGCGAATGCGAATGGTTTTTATGCGTTTGTGTGTGGAAACGGCAGGAGGCGAGAGGACAAAAGATGCAGATCTCCTTACGCCCCTGAGAGTGGGATTAACGCAGGTAAAGAGGGGTGTGTGAGTGAGATTAGGCTCTGGATGGCCCAGCTGGAGTTTAAGCAGATGCGTATGAGTTCATTAACGAGCTGCAGATGAACCTACTGAGTTTCAGCCCAAATCCTGTTATGATGTAAAACACGTTGTGTGAAACACCAGAAGCGAAAGACACATGAATAAATACAGCCATGCTGTAAATACAAGTTACAACCAATCTGCTTTTCCTCACTCAAAACACAAACGCATAGTTTTTTAACTTTAAGGCTAAAAGGAGAACAGTAAAACACAAAGCTGATGATATATTTACTGTTTTAGTTCTATCATGCTTGGTCAAAAACTTCTTAATGTAAATATTAAAGTATATGTTACATAGGTAAGCATCTAGGCTTACTCCACACCAAAATATTAATGGTTAATAAAAATGACACTTTTTTGCAAATCAAAAGGTTGTCTTTGTATCGTAATTTTCAATTATTTTCCTTTTGGAGAACCCCATTGTCCAACACAATATTTGAAGATATTTCCTCTGGTATATCTGTTTATGACAACTCTGCTTGTTTTCAACCTTTTTATGAACAGAAACTATAAACTTGATATATAAAAGCAATTAAACATGATTCATTTTTGTGATTGCATAGGATTCAAGATTCTATTTTTTCAATAAAATAATAGTTATTGAGGAGAAAAAGAAATTGGATTTCCATTTACGTCTTGATTTTCTGTTTTTAGCATTTAAAAAAAGAAAATTACTTAATAATTTTAAGTTTAAGTAGGCTGAGGCCACCTGGTTGAGAACCACTGTAGTACTTGGTAACAATGGTACGAAGTCCTTTTCGTGTGTGTGTTTAAACTTAAGTGTTGTAGAAATTTCTGTGGAAATCGCCAGCACGCCACAAATTCTTCCTTAAATGTAAATATCGCCCCACTCAGGATCAAGAGTGGAGTGCAAAAAGAATGTAGAACTTTATACTGGTAAAGACATTAGCAAAAAAAGAATGATTCTGTCATTGTTAGGGGTCATGGGTGAAAGGTCAAATTCCAGATACATATCAAGCCAACTACAAAGAGAGAGAAAGATAATGAATCAATCAGATGACAATCAACTGAAATTAATTGTATTATATTAATTTATCATCATGACAAGACGTCCACAGTTTATTAGTTTCACACATTTTAATTATTAAAAAAAGATTTTCAGAAAAAAATGAGACAAACACAATGATTCAATACTAAAGAATCTAACAAATTCTTAATGCCCCTTTCGGTCAAATTCCAGAACACAACGTAACAGCTCATTTGCTCAAATTGAAAGATGGTTCTACAAGAACTTGGGCTTTTGAACTCTCATTCAACTTGTGTTCCATAATTATTCTACTTTTAAGGGGCTGTTCACACAGGACATGTTCTTGCTTTCAGTCTGCGTTAATATTGAATTGTTGGTCTTTTTTAACCCTAGTATTTGTTTCAATGTCTGTTGTACCATGTCTCGTTATTTTAGCATCTAATTAGCACCACTTTTTCAATACGCTTAAAGGTGCAGTAAACGATTTCTGAGAAACGCTGTTGAAAGTGGAATGGACCAAGCACCAAAACACACTTATAGCCAATCAGCAGTAAGGGGCGTATACTCACGAGCGGGAGATGACTGTGCGGCATAGGGTGTTTTTGGGGGCGGAGCTATCAGGATAGGGGCGTGATCCTTTTGGTAGGGGCGTGTTAGTTTTGGTGATTAACATTTTTTAACAGCGTTTCTCAAAAATCGATTACTGCAACTTTAAAGTTAAAAACTCGCTCTGTTCCATTCCAATGCTCTCCATCTATATCATGTGTGAACGGCCCATAAGACATTCTATACATGGTCTGAGACAGTCCATGGTTACATAATACAAGAAAAACAATTTGTACTTACCAAGAAAAAACATTAAAAAACATGTGAAATCATACCATTATTAATGAATTAAAATGATTAAAGATCAGTTTACGCATTAAATGAATACCGTACAAATGGCTCTATTGACTAAAGCCACTTTAGAGAATTTAGTTTTGAACTAATGCATTAGACTTAAACCCCACACGGAATAGTACATTTCTAAACCATCATCCATTTCTACTACAAACTAAATACAGACACAGTACAAACAATATCAAGGTTTCACTAATATAAAATGAAATGGAAAAACTGAGACCTCGAGTACACTGAAGCAGGAAGACAGATGAAATACAGGATCACTATAAGGGGTCAAGTTATCAGACTGCAGATGGTCCGTTCCTTCAGGACAATGGTGTGTGTATGTGTGTGTGGCTTCATGGTGACTGTGTGTGTTTGGAAACGTGCATGCATGAGAGCGTAAGTGAGTGCGTTTATGTGTAAATTAGTTTCTGTTAGGGTTGTGTGTGTGTGTAAATGAGGTTTTCTCAGGGGTTGTTTGGAGCCACGAGTGTCACTCGTCTGGTTTTCTCTTAGGTTTTTTAGGGTTGCGTGAGCGACTTTTGGCTTTGCAGAGAGGACAGATTGGTGCATTCCGATGGATTTGTTGGTGGCAGGACAGACAAGCCTGGAAACAGACAACAAATTAAATCAATATCATCTCTTTGACTCCATGACTCCCATTAATTTCTCCTCCCATCTCCATGTCCCTATAGAGTTTCAATCAATTACATGATATAGAAGTTACATTTTCTTTTACCAGTTTCAAAGTTTTATTAAATTTTTGTTCCTGAAATCCACCCTTCTGCTGGGGTCAGGGTAATCCTGATTTTTTGGATTAAAGGTATCCTGATCTTACCAAAAAGTTTTGAAAAACACAAACCAAGAATTGAAAGAATTTGAAACCAAGATTGGATTTTGTGATCTTATCCAATCTACAACCCATTTTCAAGATTTGATCCAACCCGATAGCTGGAATCCAATCTTTTGAACAACTGGGCCCTTTTCAGAGTCCTTTTGACTAAAAAGAACCAGCTCACAAGAACCCATACATTCTTTTGTGAAACAGACTACAGAGGTACAACAAAGCCAATGCAATAAAATTGTGTTTTATTTTGTGGTACCTCGACCATCTACCTCATAACATTCAATTCAGAATGCAAGCTCACAACTAAGCAAATATGTTATTTCTTTTGCTAGTAATATGTAGACACTGTCAAATAAGCTTAACATATTTTCCCACATGTGATTGCTGATGTTTGTGTGGGTGTACACAGATAGAGATGCACTAATGTCAAAAAGTACCTTCATAGGTGGCGGCTGCTGGCGGAAGGTCGCTGTCTGCCTGGCGTCCTGTTTCCGCGCAGCTTGAAGCTGCTGGGCTGCAGCCGCCGCCGCCGCTAGGGATTCTGGGATAGGAGGTTCCTGAGGTTCAGTCTGCCACTCAGCCTTTTGCTTTTCAAAGTAACTGAAAGGAGAGGAAGAGCACGCAAACAAACAGTAAGAATTTTAGTATTCCTTTACACACCACACACACTCTCTGTCTAAGAATTACTCTGTTTGCATACACACACTCCTACACTGCAATGACTCATTTTTAGGAGTTCCCTCAGTCAAACACACACACACACACACACACAAAGGAACAGTGTTACTAACTCCAGTGAGAGCTTTTCCTCTTCTTGGCTGAGGTCAGGGAGTCTCTGTAGGCCGAGGGTCATCCTCAGGGCGTCCACGTGTTCTTTCAGGGGCTTGTATTCATCATGGAGACGTCTGGTTGACTCCAGCAGTTTGTTCAAGTCACTTTCAGACTGTTTGATAGTGTTTTCCATCTGGGAGAAGAAATACAGCCACTCCATCAATCACAACGGTGGGAAACTAATGGTTAGGCATCTGATCTAGTCACACAGAGGTTACTGGGTCAGATCTTGGATATCGCAGAAATATTTAGCATGTAGAGTAAAGCTGTACACTAACATTCAAAAGTTTGGGTTTGCTCACCAAGGCTCCATATGTTTGATCATACAGTAATCTTGTATTACTGAAAATACAGTTAACAGTAAAATAACTTTTCTATTTTAATATATTTTCAAATGTAATTAGTTCCTGTGATGGCAAAGCTGAATTTTCAACAGCCATTACTCCAGTCCTCAGTGTCACATGAAAATCATTCTAATACTTTGATTTGGTACTTGAGTAACATTATCGAAGTTGGAAACATTAATATTTTTGTGGAAACCGTGCATTTTATTTCAGGATTCTTTGAATAAAAGAAAGTTCAAACATACTGCATTTATTTGAAATAGAAATCTTATGTAACATTATAAATGTTTTTTTACTGTCACTTTTGATCAATTAAATGCATTAAAGGGTTAGTTCACCCAAAAATGAAATTTCTTTCATCATTTATTCACCCTCAAAATGTATGTCAGTATTTCCCACCATACTATAGAAGTCATTAGGGCCCATCAACTGTTTGATTACCCGTTTTCTTCAAAATATCTTCTTTTGTGTTCAGGAGAAGAGAGAAATTCATACAGGTTTGGAGTGACTTGAGGGTGAGTAAATGATAATGGTTAATTTCCATTTTGGGTGAACTATCCTTTTAAGTCATAGTAAGTGTAGAGGCGCTGCCGCTGGATATATATTTGCTTTATTGAGTGCACTACAAACATTATAAATAGTGCAATAAAAACGGCATCAATTTTTTTTCATTATTTACCACATTGATATCAGCATGTATGAGACGCAGTTCCTCTACGTGAGCCATTTTCTCCTGCAGCAGAAGATCCATTTCCTGTTTGTACTCTCTCAGGTGCTTCTCCTCAGACTCAAGAGCATCAAACTCACTCCTCAGTCTAGATTTGATCTTCTCCATCTGAATTGTCTTGTTCCTGCAAAACCACACAAACATGTAGCCAGTGCTTGACAGAACATGACAATGCAATGCAAAGACTTCTGATCTGGTGCATGTGTTTTTAAACGAATAAGACATTATGTGGTTTCAGTGACCCGATCACAAAACGTTTTTGACGTCGACGTCGTGCAGAAAATCAAGTGTGTTTAAGCTTTATAAATGATTAAGAGCCGTTCTGCAGGAAATGAACCGTTTGCTCTGCAGTTTCGTGTCTAACCACAACAGGATGCTTTTCAAACTCTCATCCACGCTAAAACAGCGGTGTGTGATCAGAGACTTAGTTAATGCAGAATTAGTGCGAGATGTTTTCAGATTTAGTGCAAAGCTGCGTGTTTTTATGGTTTAAGCGGTTTGCTTTAGCATCATGACCGACACAAAGAACCTGTCAAAGGAGAATTTTATAGAATATTTTTAGGTAGATTATACATGCAAATTCATGCATTGCTTATTAAATGCAATGATTAACGGAAAATACGCCGTTTTTCGTGATCCAGGCGGAAATGGCCAGATGTTGAACACAAGCTAGCGAATATGCTTTAGGATCAATCTCAGCTTTTCTTACCTTATTTCTTTGATGTTTTCTAGCTTGCACATTATCTCTTGCTCATCCGCCATGATGGACTATGAAATTGTAAGAATTTTGTGGGAATAAGAAAAGAAGCAGCGATTGTAGCGGATATCCCTCTCATAAGAAAGACAATAGAAATGCTAACCAGCTGTGGACAACAGCAACACTGTGCTGACTACATTTCCCACAATCCTCGGCGGGGTTTAAAGGGAGAGTGTGTTAAATAAAACCCACACAAGCGTTTATCAGACGTTTATGATATTCAGAGTGTATGTTCTTAATCTTATATGAAATGTTGGGCAAGCTATTTAAAGATGTAGCCAACTAAGATACCAACTACATTTAGAGACCAACCATTACATTTTAAGCCACTTTATATTCTTAAAAGTATTAAATATTAAAGTCAACTGTTATGTGATTTAGTACATGTTTATTAGAAAACAAACAAACAAAAACACATCAACTATACAGAAAACATTTATATTGCCAATTACTGTGCATGCAGCATTCACATGTCAATTCACTAGTTTAACAAGCCTCGAGTGTATACCATTTATCCATTCATGTATAGGTTTTTTTCATGGTTTTCCATGGTATTTCATAGAATGATACATTTCCAAAAACAGTGGTAACGCAGGGGTTATTTTTTTATACTTAAAGTGCTTGGTGTAATTGTGATGGTCAAATGTCTTTATCTACACTAGCTGCGCTTCAAGACCAGTTTGAACTCAATACCTTATCATAAATGGCAAACGATAGGATGCATTTGCAGTTTGTAGGCAAATCAACTTATTTAATCCAACTGTTTTCGAGGAACCAAATGATTCAGTTCGCAACTGAACTCTCCGAACAATTTAGAAAGAATCGCGAACCGCGCTTGAGCAATTCACATAGGCAAATCATCAAAAAGAATCGACTCGCAATGATTCTTTTCGCGAATCGCGCATCGCACTTCTGATTCAAAACAGACAACAGAAATTTCAATGCAGGCGGCTTGAAAGGTCAATTATTATAAGGGAAATGCATCGCTAAACAGACCTTTACAACTGAAAAGCGACATTTAAAAAGTAAAAATAAATCGACGTTATCCCATAGCTACCGAGAATTGTAGTTGAACAGTTTAAAAGCATTCGTGGCGCGCTACTGCCCAGCATTAGGCTGATACTTCATTATAACGGATTTAAAAACAGCAACAGCTGAATATTGTATCAACCTGAACCTGAACAAGTTGGGTGTCTGACGGTCATATCGGACAGCGCCTTCAGCGCTCAACGTGTCCGATATATTTGTAACCCTCGGTTGCTGCATTACCGGAGTCCCGTCCACCCACGTGCTTCAACGGAGGCAGCAGCAATAACACGCACTTTCTGCGGCTCTGCCCGTCCGAGCGCAGCGACAGGGGGCGTCCGACGTGTTGCCGAAGCGCAGGCGGTGGGTGCAGTCGGGGCCGCTGTAGGGAGGGAGGGAAGTGAGGAAGGGAGGGCGAGAGGAGAAGGAGGGATGGAGATGGATGATAGATGCTTATGTAGCGCGTCCCGTACGTTTGCCGTTATGCTCGGCCGCAGACAAACTTGCATCCTCCCGTGACTTTCTTTCTTTCCCCTGCTGCTCCACCCATGAAGCAGGACGCAGGGCGAATGCGTGCCACTGTCAGTGTTCCGGAGCGCGTCGTGATCGCTTATTTATCCGTCTGATAAATGGTTTTGGAGCTCGCCGCGCCCGCCGGTGCAGGCCCTGCGCTCCAGCGCTGCATCCCGCACATCCAGCGGGTTTTCCGGGTCAGAGTGAGCTGCAGCACCGCAGAGTCCATCAGCAACATCCCCAACGCCGGCTCCAGTATCATCGTAAACATCGAGGACGGCACGGAAGAAGACTGCACTAAAGCTAAAGTGAGTATGTGTGTGTGTGAGAGAGCGTGTGTGTCGCAGGAGAGCCGCGCGAGCACGACCGACATCGCCATTCAAGCTCATTATTTCATTACAATTTCGGGTCTGTTTTTACTTTCGTGGGCAAATTATGTACTTTGTTGGTTGCTCACATGATTAAGTAAAATACACCCATTGTAAATGTTTCAGGTGGGGCGAAATGATCTTTAAATCACGACCAGAACTGATGCTCACGACTCACGTTTTACAGAGATTTACTGAGTTCAGTTTGACAGGCGGCGCGCAAACATGCACTCGTTGACTTTTGAAGCTATAGCCTACAAATGAGGACCTATCATAGACAGAATACTTTTTTTTTTAAATGAATATAATCATATTTATTACTTTTGTCTTTAAACCTGATTCTCACACAAACCTGTTGACATTATTAGAGCCGAATCAAAACATAATGTAGGCCTATGAGCTGCTCAAATAGTGTGGGCGCTTCAAGTAGATCTTTGACACTTGACATTATAGGCTAAACATTTGGCCCGCCAAACCTGTACTCTTATGCATCCCTAAAAAGGTGTATTTCTCTATTTACAGGCAGGTATTCAATAATAAACTTTTTTCTACTCTTTATCCACTGTAAGCATAAGCATTACACTTGCAGGATGCTGGTCATGAGAAATTAGGTGTCCTTGCTTGGGCCAAACAGAGTCAAGGCAGTTATAGGGTACAAACACACACACACACACACACACACACACTTTTTTGCCATTGTGCATGTATGTCAGTATCACAGCACAGGTCTATTGCTGCTGCATTTGCCTGTGCTTGTGTTTTTGCATACACCTAAAGCATTAAAAAGTAAAGAATGCAGCTTCAGGTAAGAAGAGGCCTTCTGTCTGTGCATCTCTGAGTGAGTGAGTGAGTGAGTGCATGCTTTCACCTCCTGCTGACTATTTTGTCAAAATTGCACCATAAGATGCTGCCACCCACTGTCTTTAGACTGAGTGCCTGAGCTCGGAGCTGCACCGTGGGCCTTAAATGAGCTTCATCTAGCCATGCGCTCCAGCATAGAGACTCCACTTGTTGCTATGAGACAAACCAGCATAAACCTGTGTGTGTGCACTCGAGTGCATGGTGGCCTTGCTGATTGTACGCCTGTGTTGTGGAGGAGGTGAGGAGAAGAGAAAGGAAAAAGAGAAGGAAAACAAGGCAGAAATGAAAGGGGAAGAGCGAGGGAAGAAAAGGAGAAGGAGGGAGGATGCATTCTGTTGTCCGGCTTGTTTGTGGTGCGTCTGCTGAATACACTTGTGTTGTTTTGCTGCCGGCTGTATGAGTCGCAGAGTATTGTGTGATTTTTAGGACATGAGATATGAGCTGTGTGTTTACAAAAAACTGAAATTCGGTGGTCCACTCGTGCGGCTCACTAAAAGCTGCCCCCACATGATGGGCCACTTGTTTGTTCATGCTGGCCATTCTGGTTCACTATGCTGCAGTTTCCCTCTGCAGTCAGTGAAGTGTTTGGCGTGAAAGAGTACGGAGCCTTCCTGTATTTGTTCACCGGCTCTTTTTATGTTTTAAATGAAGTCTTACCTTTGCAAAAGGCTGATTGTATCCGATCTGGCTCTTTCTTACTGAGGAGCAGGCTTCTACCTTTTCACCCAAGGAGGAACATTTCAGCTTTCTCCTCCTTTCTTCCTTCCGTTTTCATGTGCATCATGCACACAGACCTCTCCCTCCCACTCAGCAGCAGTTTCCCGATCAGTTCTTAAAGCTGGCCGGGTAATTTACAGAGAAAGCGTCAATTTACGTCAGACACATCCTAATGAACACGGGTGCGTGAATGAGCAGCTGATCTTTTTTTTTCTCCCTTTTTTATTTAAAACTTTGTGTTCATTTGTACGCTTTTGACCACTCACCTCTATACCAGAATTATTCAGGTTTTCTTTGGGTTTCACTGATCTCAGAACAGTTTCTCAGTCTGCTGTGGTTGACTGCAAACACTGACTGCATGATGCAGATGATCTGCAGAAATTGATGCATACAAAACACATGATGTTTTAACAATACAGATTCATATAATAAAGTCAATTTTGTATAGTTTATGATTTATTTATTATTTTTGTTATATTTAGATTGAAATATATTAGTAATACATTTTAATATTTTATTTCTTATTCTATACATGCCTTATAACATCTTTATAATAAAAAACAATAACAGTAATAATAATTAATAACAGTAGTATTATTAATTAGTATTATTATTAATTAATTAATTAATAGTATTATTATCATTATCAGATGTTAAAAATAATTCTTTATAATCTATTATTAATATTTAATAGTAGTAGTAGTAGTTGTAGTAATAATATTAATAGTAATTATTTATATTTAAATATATTAATAATATTTTTAAATATTGTATTTTTATTTTGAATGCCTGTGAACATCTTTATGATGAATAATAATAACAACAATAATAATTAATAATACTAGTATTATTATCATTATCAGACTTTAAAACAATTAATTATAATTAAGTATTAATATTTAATAGTAATATTAGTGATAGTAATAATACCAATAGTGATTATTTATATTTAAATATATTAGTAATATATATATATTTTTATTATTATATGAATGCCTTTTAACATTTTTTAATAATAATTATTAATATGTTAAATATTATTATAATACCATATTGACCACAGACCTGTGGTATCACAGAAAATCTCAGAATATTTGCTTTAAGATTCAGAACAGTGGCATGTATGAAGATGTTAACAAAAACTTATATCTACTATGTAAAGGTAAATTGAGTTCTCCACTGTCCTGTAATACCATAATATGCAACTCTCTGTTCAAGCTATAGTGGTTATTAAAAATCTTTCCGGTTTACTGCAGGCTATTTCACTGATCTCAGAACAGCTTCTCAGTCTGCTGTGGTGGAGCTGATCTCAGAACTGTGATCCTCAGCTGGGGCCTGTGGCTTGCGAGCGCAGACGATGCGGTTCAGTGCCCAGGGGAACATGCTGCTGGAGTCAGCGTCACGACTCAGAACAGCAGCTATGTCACGCTGGGGAGGAAATTCTTCAATACGGCACATCTGCAGAGAGAGAGAGAGAGAGAGAGTGAGAGGGGGAAGATTGTATACGCTGTCAGTTTAAAGTGATATTATTCATCTCAAATGCAAACAAACACTCTCATTCTCACTCTCTCTCGCTGTCGCATGTGCTAGGAGAGCTCCAGTTCTGCGCGTAGGTGTTTATTAGTGAAGCATGCATGTGTGCTGCTTTATACGTGCATTTTCGGCTTTGCCCATGAAGGAGTGTATGGTTTCTTCGAGCGGTGTAAATGTAATATGTGCACTGTGTGTTTGAGTGTGTGTGTTCCAGGCTTTCCCAGAGAACACTGCGTTGTGTTAGTCGTGACTGCTAAAAAGCAGTTAGCTGATGACAGGGCTGCGTTGCTAAGCAACCGGTGTCATGAGCGCAGAGGAGCCTCTCGTAGCTGGATGGTGCTATCGGTTTTCTCTCTACACGCACATGCACACGCACACACTCTCAACCTACACATACACACATCCCTCTCACCCCACACAAAAACAAACAGAGATGCACACACATGCACACGCAGATTCACATATTGTCAATCACTTTACACACACACACACACACACACATATTAGACGATGCGTATCAACTGTGATAGAACTGGATAGAATAATCAATATTTGCTTTTCAAAAATGTACTAGTTTAAACTTTAGTTAAATAAGTTTTTTGGAAATGGCAGAGAATGATGTGCAGGAATCTGCTGAAGGAAAAGAGAATGGTTTTCTGAAACTGAGTTGAAGTTCATTACCACACTGTCATTTCCCCTCAAGGAAGTTCAACCATAGTCACACCACACCCAAAGTAACTTCTCTTTTTGTCATATTTAAATTGTTTACATACACCCCCCCCCCCCCCCCCCCAGCAGCCTAACATATCTATATCTATATTCCATGACTCACAGCACATAATTTGGAGCAGCTTGTGACACAAGGGCACGTGCGTCATTGCGATTGTCTTCTATGAAAATGCTCACCTTTATAATTTGGCTGACTTGAATAAAGATAAAATAATGAGTTAGCTGTATACAAACAGAAGAAGCTCAGAGCCAACTTACGTGTGTTAGATTTTACAAGAAGAAACATTAAAAAGGCTTTATGAAAAGCTTATTTGTATGGAAGCTTGTTTCTGTCACAGGATAAAAAAATGTAAAAGATAATTGCGATTTTTTTAAATCCCATAATTCTGACTTTTTTTCTCACTATTGCGATTTTATATCTCACAATTCTGACTTTTTTCTCGCAATTGCGATTTTATATCTCACAATTCTGACTTTTTTCTCGCAATTGCGATTTTATATCTCACAATTCTGACTTTATAACTCGCAATTGTGATTTTATATCACACAATTCTGACTTTATAACTCGCAATTTGGAGTTTATATCTTGCAATTCTGACTTTTTTCTTGCAATTACGAGTTTATATTTCACAATTCTGACTTTATAACTGGTGATTGCATTTATATCTCACGATTCTGACTTTTTTTCACAATTGTGATTTTATATCAAGCAATTCTGATCTCACAATTCTGACTTTTTTTTTGCGCAATTGCGATTTTATATCGCACACTTCTGACTTTTTTCTCGCAATTGTGATTTTATTTCACGCAATTCTGACATTATAACTTGCAATTGTGATTTTATATCACGCAATTCTGACTTTATAACTCGGGATTGCGAGTTTATATCACTCAATTCTGTAAAAAAGTCAGAATTGCGAGAAAAAAAGTTGCAATATCCTTTTTTTTATTCTGTGGCGGAAACAAGCTTCCATACATTTGAACCTTTGCAGACCCAACACTTTATTATAGTCATGCAAAACTTTACTACAAAAAACTTATAAAAAAGACGATGAATAAAAATGTTTTGTATAAAATTAAAAAAATGTATACATTACTGTTCAGATGTTTGGGGTCAGTATACATTTTTATAACGTTATATTTATGCTCACCACCACAGCTGCATTAATTTGATAAAACAAATACAGTAAAAAAAAAACCCAATAAAATACATCTTTATTATGTATTATTTAAATAAATAATAAATAAAATATCAATTAAAGCTGCAAGCAGCGATGAAAAGGGCCCTCGCACCCATGCCACCGCCACCCGGCGCCTTTAGGAAAACAGAGCACAGTGGGCAGTATGTAAATATAGGAGGACTATGTCAAAGTAATTTGTATTTGCCACACTTCCTGCTACCAGCAGGTGGCGCTATTGCTATAACCGAATAGGAGCATGGTCATGTGTTTAGGACAGGACTCTTATCAAACATATGAAGTTTGGGGCAGATTGGACATTGTATGCCTGAGTTACTGCAGGCTGTCTGTGGTTGCCTAGCAACATCGGAACTGCAATCAACATTAATATTGACCTTATCTGATCATGCATATATCACCAAAAGGCCGAAATTGGGTGAACGTTTGTCAGGCCACCGAGGGCACACCCTTCGACGAAAACTCAAGATCTTCGCAATTTAACGTCGCAAAGGCCTTAAGATAACACTTACCAAATTTGAAGAGGATCAGATCAAAACTGTAGGAGGAGTTAGTTAAAGTACAACATCTGAAAATGGCAAAAACTGCGCAAAATCTGAGAGGAAGTTCAAAATAGCTCACTTCCTGTTGTGTTTAGGGCTATGCTCCAAGAGACTTTTTTGTAGGTATTGGGTCATTACATGTATGTACCAAATTTCATATCTGTACGTGAAACGTAGAGCCGGGGCAAAATGTAGGGGCAATAATTGAGCCATTTTGCCCCACCCAATTCTGAAACCCACATCACACGTAAATTTCCACCACTTCTGAAGCGTGTGCAAAGTTTTCGAGGATGTTAAGGCCTTCTAAAAAGCGATTCACTTTGGAGAAGAAGAAGAAGCGGAATAATAATAATAAACGGAGCAGAAACAATAGGGTCCTCTCACCATCGGTGCTCGGGCCCTAATTACAAATATGACTCAGTTATTAATCTATTAAATTAGATTTAAAAATAATAAATATAATACACATAAATAAAAATTACATTAAAATTAAATAAACATAAATAATACTTTTAACAGTAAATTAATATAGTGAGTTAAAAAGTATAATAAATGTAACAATAAAATCGGTGTATAAATTGGGTGTTTATAAAAGATAGATGCCTTTGAAATTTTAGGATGGGGTCCCTCACTCACTCGAGGGTGATGACTGATCATATATTGATGGTACACGGCATTTGAAAACCCCTGCGCTAGGGTATGCGTACACTGCGCGCGAAGCATCAGCTTTTCTCCGCGCGTACAGCTCGCACATGCGATTTTTCAGATTTTTTTTGTTTTTTTGTTGCACAAATTAGTTTGAATGCGTCCATATCCGAATAACCGTAATTACCAGACACCGATCTATAAAAAGCGTTCACGTCCTCGTAGAACTCTTGTAAATTCCGTATTTTCTGGGTGCTCCGACTTGTACCACGTGGCCGCTGTACCACCACCTACCGGCTACAGCTGCAGATTCATTTTTGGCGTTGATAGTGTGGCAATAGATGGAACCGTTTAATTCCGAGTCCGAGGACGTGAACAGCACCGAGTAGAACGTCACGGGTTGTCGTTTGTCACTTTCCTCTAGTAATTACGGTAATTACGGCATGGCTTGAACGCAGCATTTGCCCACAAGGTGGCAACACTGGCCCGGTCCGTTGTTTCACTGTCGGGAATGAAACGGGGGAGACAGAGCAAGAACAACACAAACGACTGAGGACGGCAACAACAATAGACTCCCGCGTTGACGAGTGCTAGTGTAAGTGATACCCCACAATTCTAGTTTAAACGAGCACAAAGACATTTTTTATCGCTCATAAGATTTGGAGATAAATATTGCAAACACTAGAAAAGGATGCCTCTTTCTAATGCGCATGTGTCGAGCTCTGTGTTCGCGCAGTGTACTTAGAAAGCTTCTGATTGAAAGAAAGAAAGAAAGAAAGAAAGAAAGAAAGAAAGAAAAAACCGACGTACACTTTGGCCTCATGAACCGTAAGAAATCTTTCTAATATACTGTTCAGAATCAATTTTTTTTATGAACAGGAAGTTTGAAGCGTTTTTAAAAAAAATAGGAACCATTATAAATAACTTAACGCACTCTTGCTGATTACAAGTAGCAGTCTATTAAAATTATATAGGCAAACTTATGTCTGCCATAAGGTAAGGTAAATTGTTTCTGTACTGTCCTGCCCATCTATCCTGCTGTAATTTGGATTTCACAGTCATTTCAAGTTTTAGTAAGTATATATATATATATATATATAAAAAACAATGAACAGATAGTGTTTGGTGAGCTGAGACATGTGAGAGGGGCAAGGTGCTACTGCATCCTTTGAATCATAGTCAATGTATTGTTTGATTGAACCCTTGATTTTTTTTTTTTTTCTGTCAGTGAAAGAAATGAGAGCAAATAGGTGAATACATAATTAAGATCATAACTGATGATAGGCCATCTCTGTCTTTTTTTATTATAATGAAATATAAATTAACATTTTATGTATAAAAAAGAAGAGTTCTCAGCTTGGTTTGGATGTGTAGCTAATTTTTTTTTAAATGGGCATGAAGTTGGCCCACATAAAGTATTATAAAGTAAAGTATAAAGTACATACCACATATGTACATTCTAATAATAATGAATAATAATGCCTTAATACCAAGGCAAATGATCTATCCATAATCTTTTCTCTTTCTCTCAGGAGTACATTGTATCGCTGATTAGTCCTGTTCATAAACACCGTGAGCGTTTGACTCTTTGGCTGCAGCGGCGACTGCATGCCCTACGCGCAGCTATTGAGTACGAGAGCTGCGCCGTGGTGCAGGTGAGGGACCATGCACTGGAGCTTCAGGGAGGTCATGCGCAGGTAACAGCTGCGTGCGCTATGCTGCAGCGCCTGAAGATGGAGCACCGCGGCTGCCGCGACCCCCAGCCCTCGCCGGCTGCTGCTGGCCACGACTCTCCAGAAGAAGAGGAGGAGGAGGATGAAGAAGCTGGGGAAGAGGGGACCAGTTCGGAGAGCGAAGGAGAGGGGCGGTCGCGGAGCGGGAGTTCTGGAGGAGGAGTCAGCACAGCGGGCTCAGGAGATGGGCCGACGGGTAGGAGGCGGGACCCGCTCGTAGCAACCAAACCTCACCGGCAGCTGTGCCGCTCATCTTGTTTGGACCGTCCCAGCTTCAGCCAGAGCAGCACCTTGCAGGAGCTACGCTCGGATGACACCCGCACTGACCCCTCCCAGAGAGCCCTTGCTCCGCCCGTCTCAGCCCAAATGCCCTTACGTCAAACCAGCGACCGAGATTACCAATCCAAAATGGACTTCGCTCTAAAACTGGGCTACTCCGGAGAGCAGGTGGAGTCTGTGCTGGGTAAACTGGGGACCAGCGCGCTAATCAATGATTTATTGGCCGAGCTGGTGCGGCTTGGGAATAAAGGAGATCCAGAGAGCCAGGCAGCAGTAGGCACTGCCAGTTTAGCACCACGGGCGGTGGGAGCCAAAGAAGCCGTAAGCCCAGAGGCATCACTGGAAGAAGACTCGTCAGACATGTATGAGAACCTCAGACCAATTGTGATTGATGGATCCAATGTTGCCATGAGGTAAATTCTATTGAGAACCAAACTCATGTTTCTGCATGTTTAAAAACAAACAATTTCTGTATGACAAACAATATGCTTTTTTGTTTATTTTGAAAGTAAATGGGTCAATTTTAGGGATGTACCAATATTAAAAATCTGTCTGATACCAAATTATTTTTGGCCTAATAACCAATAGATGTTATCTAATGTCTGGTATTAAAATGATAAATGATTAAAAACAAAAAGCTAGCATCTTAAATCAGTTGTTTTAAATGCTATAAGTGAGTTTAAGCATCACAACATTATAATGCACAATATGAAAAATGGATATAATTTTGAGACAGACACCAATGAATTACAAAATCTCTAATATAGCATGATAACCAATTTTTTACTGATATATCGGGCATCCGAAGTCAATTTTGATTTCATGTTGACTTTGAAGGGATAGTAACCCAAAAATGACAATTTTGACATAATTTACTTACTCTCATGTCATTTCAAACATGTATAAATTTCTTTCTTCTGTGGAATGTAAAAATAATATATTTTGAAGAATGTTAGTAACCAGATAGTTTTGGTTCCACTTTGACTTCCATTATTTGGACCAAAAAATACAATGGAAGTCAATTGGAACCAAAACGGTTTGTTTATTAACATTCTTCAAAATATCTTATTTTGTGTTCTGCAGAAGAAAGAAATGCATACAGGTTTGGAATGAGATGAGGGTGAGTAAATTATGACAGAATTTTCATTTTTGGTTGGATTATTCCTTTAAGGCACTGGACTGTTAACATGTTGATGAGAGAATTAGTCACAACCTGGGAAACCGTGAACTAGAAAGTCACCATATTATGACTATTGTTGTTTACTTCTGAAATTTATGTTGTTGCAGGATGTCTTTTGGAGAAATTATCTTGAATTTCCTGTTTTGAAATGCTTTTAGTATTGAAGAATGTCAGTGAGTGAATTGAGTGTATGTCTGCATGCGTGTAATTTGACGTTGGTAATATTATTTTGTAGCCATGGAAACAAAGAGGTGTTCTCATGCCTGGGCATTCAACTGGCTGTTGATTGGTTCCTGGAGAAGGGCCACAAAGACATCACAGTTTTCGTCCCGGCATGGAGGAAAGAACAGTCAAGACCTGATGCACCAATCAAAGGTACCACAGAACTTCCTATGACGAGTTAACACTCGAGTATGTGTAGATATACAGAGTCAAAAAATCTTAGATCACCAGTTTAAATGCTTTAATATCTTTTTTCTAGTTTAATATATTTAATATAGTTTGTAAAATTATAAGTATAGCAATTTGAGTGAAAAGTTTAATTGAAAGCAAATTTCAGAATGTATTAATATTGTTTGTCCTTGTTTTCCTGCTGCTGTCTCCACAAGTTTTTTTTAAAACCCGATGATCCTAGTCTGGGTATCACCAGACCAAGCTCAATCTTTTAAGATTGAACATTAGTCTGGGGAGTCTGCTCTGTATTTTCTACTGCACAAGAGGCGTGATCAACGGGCATAGTTCAAATGACTGTACGCAATTGGATAGTCCTTCAACCAATCAGACCAACGATCCGGGTGACGTACTTTGCAGAGCTACGCGAAAACTCCAGGCAGGAAACGTCAAAAAACATTTTGGTTTGTAGCATTGATCAGCGATTTGCAGAAGCAGCAATGGCATCGAGTGATTTTTGCAGGTTGTGCAAAAAAAAAAACATGAAAGTGAGTGGTATTTACACCCACGCGAGCGATTTGTTTGCTAAACTAAAGAAGCCATTGAGCATTGTCGAGAGGTTAAAAGGAATTGGATTGATGTCGCTTCTCTATCGTGATCGTGTTAAACCCGCCAATAGCGCTCCAGGTGGATTTGAGACAGTTTGTGATAGGTCCCCGCAGATTTGTAACAGAAGCAGGATAGAAAAATGTACAGGTTTCCAGTCTGAGCTGCAGGGCGAAATCAAATCGCTGGCAGATCGGGCTGGGTTTACCCAGTCTACGATGATCATGTTTTCAAGCATGATTTGAGAAGGATCCACATAGCATCTTGTGCTTTGAGACAAAAAAAATTACCTTTTTTTGGTGCAAATTTCACAGATTTGCGTATTTCATTAGTGACGTGGAAATATTCTTAATCATTTTACTTCATAATATTTATGTTTCAAATGTTTCAAAATCCTAAAACATTGTTTGTTTTCAGGTTTTAAATTAGATTATACTTTTGACCCCTACTGTGTGTTGTTAGATACAGTGAACCTTTTCAACATGTTTTACCATCAAGAAACATTTTTATTTGCCTGTATGAATGTCTCTGAAGAGATGCCATTTGTCCAGTGAGATCGTCCATCTGTGCTGTGATGTTTATTCAAGTTTGCGTATGTCTGTGCATGAGGTCACAGGAAGTGATGATGTGTGATGTCACCCTCATCCTCAGATCAGGAGATCCTACGGAAATTAGAGAAGGAAAAGATCCTCGTCTTCACACCGTCTCGCAGAGTTCAAGGCCGGCGAGTGGTTTGCTACGATGACCGTTTTATTGTCAAGCTGGCCTGCGACTCGGACGGGATCATCGTGTCCAACGATAACTACAGAGACCTGCAGAATGAGAAACCGGAGTGGAAGAAATTTATTGAGGACCGACTCCTTATGTACAGCTTCGTCAATGAC
Source organism: Squalius cephalus (assembly GCF_949319135.1). NCBI lineage: Eukaryota > Metazoa > Chordata > Actinopteri > Cypriniformes > Leuciscidae > Squalius > Squalius cephalus. The sequence goes on along the minus strand of NC_137126.1, from coordinate 38,278,952 downwards.
AAGTATGCTCGCCCACAGTTACCGTGGTGACGGGGTTTTCTCTCTCTCACTTATTTGCGTCTTCTGCTTTCCACCCTCGCACCCGTATGGCGTTCCTCTTTCTCTCTCTCTCTCTGTTTTTCTTCTTTCATTTTTATTGCTCTGTCACTTGTTTTCAACTCTAAAGTCACTTGTTCTATTTTGTAAATAAGCTTTAATTAATTTCCTGATTTATTTGCTTAAGTTTGATTTTCAGTGATTAGGAATGAGGTCCCATGATAAGGCCTGTTGAGATTACGTAATTGCTTGTTCCCAATTATGTCTAAAACCACACATTACTTGCCCAAAAAAGTCATTTTAGATTTATGTAGGAATTACAAGAATGTGCATTTTTATCTCTCTTTTGGATGCAGTAGTGCAGTGTAACTCCTATTTCACACTGGATGCGCAAGCAGTGTGGAGGCAGCGCATATGCTGTCCGTATGCAGAGCGGGAGCAGCACGTGCCCATTGTGCTTTCACACTGGTCGCGCTGAGCTGAACCGTGGCTTGTGTGCTACAAATACAGAAGAATTCATCCATTCTGTCACCTTTTCCGGTGTTCTTCTCCGACAGCTCGTGTTTCCCTCTGTCCCGCACACATATGCATATAGCATGCTGTATATAGCTAGTTTACTTGATAAAAGTAATCTTAATATTAAGACATACCTCTAGTTTAAAAAAAACGACCTCTAGTTTTAATCATTTAAATAGGCCTTTGAAGTTTGGGCAAAAACTCCTGGCAATGATGTGTTTTTTTAAGTATTTTATTTTTTCACAGTGCTAAATGTCATATGTTAATAGTGAAACACGAAACACCTCACTTACATTATTTTTTTTTATGTTAATCAGGTCTATGTTGATCAAGAACAATGCAATGTGTGTCCAAATGCCCCAGTACAGTTATGGGGAAACTATAATGTAACAAGCACCGTCCTTCGGATGAGACGTTAAACCGAGGTTCTGACTCTCTGTGGTCATTAAAAATCCCAGGATGTCCTTCGGAAAAAGAGTAGGGGTGTAACCCCGGCATCCTGGCCAAATTTGCCCATTGGCCTCTGTCCATCATGACCTCCTAATCATCCCCAAATATACTGATTTGGTTCATCACTCTGTCTCCTCTCCACCAATAAGCTGGTGTGTGGTGGGCATTATGCCACAATATGGCTGCCGTCGCATCATCCAGGTCGATGCTGCACATTGGTGATGGTTGAGGAGATTCCCCCTTCCATGTGTAAAGCGCTTTGAGTACCCAGAAAATCGCTATATAAATGTAACGAATTACGGTTATTATTATTATTATTATTATTATTATTATTATTGTTATTATTATTATTATTATTATTATTGTGAATGCAGAGTACTCTAGTTTCAGTTGTCAAGTAATGAATCATTTAAGACATAAAAAAATATCACCCTACTTTTATATAATAATCTTTACAAAACCTCATATTTATAATATTAGCAATATTGTTTCATAAAATAATTTTTAGATTTAAATCATTCATATCATAGTTGTGCTTATTTTTGTCTGTTGGCTTGTTTTGTAGGTTTATGCCTCCTGATGATCCTTTAGGCAGACACGGACCCAGTCTGGAAAATTTTCTCCGCAAACGACCAGTGGTTCCAGAGCACAAGAAGCAGCCATGTCCTTATGGTCAGTACAGCAAAAGTAGGGAATTAATTTATGTCTTTATTTCAAAACATCACAGCATATTAAAAACATAAATAAATATATTAGATACATTTTCATGCAGGTTATTGTCATGCTATGAAATTTCCAGTTGGAATAAAACAATTTTTTTCAGTATACTGTGATAAAAAAAAAAATTATATATATATATCTGTGTTTTAAAAAACAGAAGTAACAATTTTGGCTCAACTGCCACTATTGATTTTATTACAGGTAAGAAGTGCACGTACGGCCATAAGTGCAAGTACTACCACCCAGAAAGAGCCAACCAACCACTACGGGCTGTTGCAGACGAGCTCAGAGCCTTCGCCAAACTCTCCGCTGTAAAAACAATGAGCGAGGGGGCACTTGCAAAATGTGGGACCTCTGGTTCTGCTGCCAAGGGAGACAATAGCTCAGAGGCAAAGCGAGTGGCACCCAAGCGCCAATCTGACCCCAGTATCCGGTCGGTTGCGTGTGAGCAGGAAGAGAGACTTTGTCCGACGCGGAAGGCCGAGGCCAGTTCAGTACCATCTTTAGTGTCAGCGCTTAGCGTTCCAACTATGCCATTGACAAAAAGTCATGCAGCGGGCGCTCTGAACACGCGCTCCGCGAGCAGCCCTGTTCCAGGGTCTCTGCACTTTACCCACAGCTCGCTTGAGCATGCGGGCAGCATCCAATATCCTCCCATCCTAGTCACCAATAGCCAGGGCGCATCTGTGGCTTACGGTGAGCCGTTTCCCAAGTACGACTCTGTGGTAAGCGACCACGGCTACTATTCCATGCTCAGTGACTTTTCCACCATGAGCCTCCAAGACAGTTTCTGCAGTCTTGAGCAGTCAGATCCTGTAGGTGTGGGTGGAGGATATCCTGGCAGAGGTCCAGGTATGTGCCAAGAACCCGGCCGAAGCCATTCGTCTGACTCCTTCTCATCCTACAGTGGAGAGATGTACCTCAACTCATTGGAGGGCAGCCTGGACGACAGCATGAAAGGGCCACCTTCGCAGACTCCGAACCAATCTTCGGCACAAACACGCCTTCAAGCCTTTTCTCACGGTTTCCACCATGAGGCCTTGACACGTGTGCAGAGCTACGGAACGGATGAACCCAAACCGGGTCCTCGGAAGCAATCCTCCGCCCACCTTGCCCCTCACTCCCAACACCAGGTTGTCAGTGCTCGTTCCAGCTGCCCAGGAGACTACCCTCCTCTCACCCAGAATGTGTTGCCTTCCGCCAACCCCTCACAGCAGGGTCGATCCTTAGGTATGACTCGCATGGACAGCATCTCTGACTCGCGGCTCTACGAGAGCAACCCACTGCGCCAACGCCGACCGCCTCTTTGTCGAGAGCAGCATGCCAGCTGGGACCCTTTGCCATGCGGTAACGAACCCTACGGCTACGGAGGCTATGGTTTAACGGGAGGACTTATGCCTTGTTGTGAGAGGGTGATGGTCCGCAGCATGCCCGAGAAGATGGAGCAGATCTGGAGGTCACCGTGGGATAGCGTGCCGCCTCCACAGCCCACCTCTCGTGGGCTAGTGGGGGAACTCCAAGAGCGGCACCCTATTCCAGAACACCAGTATCAAACCTACCGAAACCTCTGTAACATCTTCCCGGCGTATGTGGTCCATTCAGTCATGGAGAAGAACCCTCACATGACCGATCCCCAGCAGCTGGCTGCCGTCATCGTCACCAAACTGCGCTCTTGTCACTAAGCAAATCACAAGAGGCTGCTAACAACAGCACCACATGATATCTTGATATCCTAGTGGATGAGAAATTGGACACCTCAAGTGTTTTGTGTTTTTGTTTCGCTCTTAAGAAACAGCCATCCCCCATACGTAATTCTGATTGGATTGGATCCATTCGGAGGTTGGCTAGCATGATAGCATTGATGCTGCATCGGTTGTTATGTCATCTGTTAAGCCATATGGGAACCTGGATCTTGTACCTGATAAGTTTAGCATAGAAAAGTGAGATCCCTCAACAAAACTAAAGTCTTCTGCAAAGTCCTGATTTCTCCACCATTCAGCTCCTGAGGTGGGCCAAAAGGTTCTTGAGGTTTAGGGTGGCCTGAAAAATTGTTCATAAAGCCGACTCGAAAGTGTATCCACATTGAAAGAGCAACTCTGCCTGCCAGTTCGATGGCAGATCTTGAGAATTTGTTATTTTGTGGGTTATGATAACATTTATCCTTTGAAAAGGAATAACATGAGAGAAATCTCTTTGGTAAAACCGATCAGAAATGATCCTGCACAATATGAATAGTATTGTGTATGTATATGTGTATTCACTTGCATTTGCGTGTAAATATGACGTAATGCTGTGGTGTTTTATTTGGTGTGCGTGATGACTTGATGTGCGATTTCGGAAAGAGGAATGAACGCTTGCGTACCTCAAAGCATGAACCTTTGAACTTTTATGGCCTTACATCGGAGTGACCTCACCACATGGTAATGTGAATAGTGCTTAATAGTTGTGGAGGTCACATTTGTTTTATAAAAGCGAGCATTGGGACAGAGAGGTTTAGATTCTGCCATGCTGCAGTTTTAATTTTAATTGGCTGGGCTGTAACTGCAAACGTGCCCTGCAACGTCTGTTGCCCATGCACAGATGTGTATTTACTAAGCCATTTTAAAAGCCAAAAAGTTTTTCTGATCGGAAAGCACTAGGTACATTTAGTTGGACAAGTTATCCATTTGTATTTCCTTATTGTTGTTGTTGTACTGTAGATTTAAAGAGAGATGTTTGAGTATTTGGTAAGCATGGGCTTCAGTAAATCTCTCCCAGAAAGCATGTTAGCACTATGCTAGACAGAGAGCGCTGCTCACGTTTGACTTGATATTCAATAACTATGTTCAAGTATTCACAAACTGGGGAGGAGAATGAGTCTCTTCGGCAAAATGCTCTTGTGCAGCATATATTTCCTGATTGATGCCGAGAGACCGCCCCTTTTCATCTGCTCCGCCCTGTAAATTAGCATATCTTCAGGAGAGCGTGAATGTTATCAGTCCAGAGATGCTCTGGGTGTTTTCAAAAAGACTTAAATTGCTCCTTCGTTTTTTTTTCATGAGCACAGGTGTAGCCCCGTGGGGCCCCGTTACTGCTCGTGGGAAGGTGTGACACACTGCCTACCTGTCTCTTCCTGTGCGACACACACAAGGAACACCAGGCTGTTGTTGGGTTGTTTCTGACATTTGGCTGACAGTTTGCTTGCTGCCTCTCGACCGCACCCGACCCTGCTTTGACTTGTACTCAAAACACACAGTTCACCTTCCTCTTAGTTTTTGTTTTTCAACAAGGTTCTTTGAGAAGGCCATTATTTAATTTTTAAATAAGAGGCTTTTCTAAATTAATATTTTTAAATGTAATTGTTTTTGGTCAGAAACATATTTATGCAAGTACATAAATGTAGAAACTAATGCTTGGTCAATGCATTGCAAGCGCTCATGACGTCATGATGTTTTTTTGGTTAATAGCAACACAAGAAGTCTATCTATTTTTGAAATATTTTTTTGTTATTTTATGCTCTCATATTGTGAATTTATTATTGCCCTCTGTAGTACCCCTTGTGGCAGAGTTGTGTTAGGAATTGACACATTGTCTTTTTTGCCCACAAAATTTCGCTAATGTGACCACGTCATTAGCATCATTGATGTATTTACATCGGGTATGTTTCAGGCCTAATTGTGTGTGTATGTGTATATATATATATATATATATACACATACATACATACATACATACATACACACATACATACACACATATATACATATATACATATATATATATATATATATATATATATATATATATATATATATATATATATATATATATATATATATATATATATATATATATATATATATACATATACATATACATACACACACACAATTATTTTTATTTTATTTTTTTAAGAAGGAAGTGTTTTTACAGTTGGGTGTCTCCTTTTCCCCTTCTTTGAACCCTGGAGCAAAAAAATCCTGAAGAATATTGTTTCTAGAGCAAACTAGAAACTTTTTTTTTTTTTGTAAATGAAGACATAAGACATTGCTGTCCGCTGCTTATGCTCCAAGGTTCAGACCCCATGCAGTTGAGCAGCAAGCTACCACACATCAAATGTCCAGAAACGACCTTTTGCTTGTTGATACAAATTGTATCTATTTCTTGATTGTAAAAAATATATATTTCTGAGCTGTACAGTATCACTTATATGAGTATATATATCTATATATTTAAAAAAAAAAAAAAAAGAAGCTTAGTTTTGTTTAAAAAAAGGATAAAGAAATATAATGCCATAATGTCAGTGATACCGTGTGTCACTCGAGTAGCCCATAGAGATGGCTTATTTCCTGCCGGGCAGACCACTACAGACAGGGATCTCTCTCTCTATCTCTCTCTCTCTCCTTTTCATTTCTTGTAATAGTTTACCTCAGTGGAGCTGAACTTAATTTCTGTTTGACTGAAGGATGGGCGTGGCTTTATATATCATCATTCTCTCTCTCTCTCTCTCTCTCTCTCTCTCTCTCTCTCTCTCTCTCTCTCTCTCTCTCTCTCTCTCTCTCTCTCTCTCTCTCTCTCTCTCTCTCTCTCTCTCTCTCTCTCTCTCTCTCTCTCTCTCTCTCTCTCTCAAAGGTATATATTCAGGAGAGAGACATTCTGACACAATCAGTGTGCTCCTAATATATTTTTCCTTTTTGTAAATATTGAAAATTAATGTCAAACCTTGTATTTGCACAGTATTAGTGCATTTCATTTTCATAGACACTCTACCAGCTTATTCGAGCAGGATCTGTCTCTCATACACACTTAGACTCGATAGGTTGCCTTGACAACCACAGTCAGCTGATCACATGCTATCATTAGTACTGATATAACTAATGTAAAATGTTGACTATTGTGTGCGCACTAGTGTGAATTTATGGTAAATTCACCAGTTTCACCTGTAACATAGCTTACCTTCTACAATGAAGACATGGAGGTGCCATTCCAGGTTAAAGATGAAACTTTAATTGGATGGAATTTGCACAATAATGTTTTTTTGTTTGTTTTTTAATTTAGCAGATAGGTGAGTTTAAGAGCAACTGAAGTTGATGCCACATGCACACACATTCTCACGAGTGAAATGAGCTTTATCTGAGTCTCCTACTGAAAGATGTCCACACAACCACATGAACATGCGCACCTCGTAATCTGCCTTACAGTTGAACTATTTTGGTTTGTGAGAGTCGAGCACATTCTGACTGTACAGCACCGAGCATTGCGCTTCTTGCTTGTCTTTTTATTCTCATAATCGGACGCGCTAATGAGAAGATGAGTTTTTTTTGCCTTCAGCTCTTAATCTCTATTGGCGTCTGAATGGACAACCTGATTTTACTGCACGAACTGCAAGTTTTTATGATTAGATTTGATGAGAATGTCCAAGAAGAACCTACAGGACAAATGGACATGCCCCAAGGAAAAAAAGAAAAGTAAAAAACGGGCAACTATCACAACAGATGGTTTGGAGATCTGATGAATTCTGTACATTTACATGTATGTTTTCAATATTGAATACACCAGCTATAACTCACTCACACACACTCTCACCAACAGATCGATTCTCAGGAACTACTGATGTATTATTATTATTATTATTATTTCTGCTCCTTTATGAAAGACATTATACTTGATGTTTGCTCTTATAAAACTGCGGCGATTTGTGAAGTAGTGTGGATGATCTTGAAAACGTGTTCTTAAATTCGAGTTTTGCTGTTTATTTAACATTTCCCCCCCTTGTATTGTAGGGTTTTCGCGCCTTCGCAGGTTGACTGAGTGGTTTGACACTTTTGAGTCTCGTGCTGTGATGATGACATACAAATAGTATGTTTTACTCTCTACTGAATGAAACATGTTGCTTTTAAACTTGTTTTCAATATGATAAAAACAAGAACCAAAAAAGAGAATGGAAAAAAAAGAAAGCGAAATAGTGTGGGAAAACTTTATAACGCTTTGGGTCTGTGGACTCAAACAAAATGTAAGTCTCAATGACAAAAGGTGTTTGTTCCTCTCAATAAAGTCAGACTCTATTTGGTTAACTGTTATCATGCCTGTGTTCCTATTGGTTGTGTGTTTGACTGTAGATAGTAAATGAATGAAGAAATACTGACAAAGATAGATAGTAATATTGCAAAACACCACAGTAAGACACTTGAGTTAGAACAGACATTTAAAAAAAATCAATCCACACTTAGATCCACATTTCAATTTTAGAAATGTATTGCTTTAGATACAAAATATCAAACCAAGTGGCAAACAAATTATGCTAGTTTTTTCAATCTGAGCCACTTTTCAGTTATTTTTTTTAATCAGTTTGTCTATTCATGGTTTTCTGAAGTCAGTTCCTCTGAAGTTCACACAGGTGTCAGTTATTGAATCGACAGGTGTCGCGAAATAACCACCGCTTAGTTCATTATATCGACAATAAACACAGAAAGTGCCCCCGTGTTTATTTTGAACAATACATTGTTTTTTATTCTCCAACAAACAACTTTCATTCAACATTTTGAACATACCTTTATTTACTCAAAAATACATTGATACATTTTAAAATGTAATTTATTCCTGTGATGGTAAAGCATTACTCCATTGTGCTGCTTAATACTTTTTGGAAATGGTCCATAAACTTTCTTTACTGTCACTTTTGATCAATTGAATGCATCCTTGCTGAATAAAAAGTATTAATTTATTAACTTTAAGTTATAATAACCGCAATCTTTTGAACAGTCGTGTGCATTTTTAAGTGGCTCAAGTGTCCAAATACATTTTGGGGCAAAAATAAGATTGTGCTGCATACAGCATACTGATTACCACAGTGTAATGCAGGTCTATGCAAATAAGCTGATGTTTAGGATGTGTAGTCAGTCATAATGGAAGCCAATACCATGGAGGTTTAAGTAGCAAAAATAGCATGTGTAATTCTGTATTTACATTACAGCTATTTCAGTGCAAGAAACCTGGCCTAGTAAGTGGATCTTGAAAAACAGAATAATAAACATGTAACACATAAGTACACAAAAAAAAATGTTTATTTGGCAACCTTGTGTTCAAAAATAATGCAATTTAGAAAAATTTTCAAACGGCACCAACTTCTTCATTAGAACCTCGTGAGACATTGCTCATGGGAGTTTCACTTCCGGATGGTTTGAACAGGCGCCAAGAGCTGTAGGACTGAGCTGAGCCGATTAAACTGCAGTTAGGACTAACTGTAATGATATTAGAGTAAGGCAAAATACTTCCTCAATAAACATGAATTGTAAAACAAAAACAACTTGATGTTTCCATTTATGCAGCACACAACAGCATCATGTCAGACAAAAGTAGAAGAGAGAGATTGGATGTGTGTGTTTAGAAGAGCCTCAGTCCAGCTTAGCCCTCAAGTGTTTGTTTTTAACATGATAGGGTTCAACGTTAAGGGTTGGCGGTTCACTGTCTTCAGGCCATTGAAGATCTGAGTGTAATGTGTTAGAATAGTTTGAGTCCAGATTTGAGTTTGCTCAAATCACTGTGAGTCCAAAGCGGCCCATCTGATCCACTGGCACCTCTGGTCTGAAGGGAAACACTGTGGATAAAAATGCACTTTTATGAAAATCATATTACAACATAATAGCCATATTAGGGTCCCATTTCAAATAAATGTTCCAAACTTCTAGTTAAAGTTTCTACCTTTTAGTTGTCAGGGTTACAGCAGGTGTTATGAAGGTAAATGTAAGATTTTTTTTAAAGACCTTTTTAAGACCAAGTTATGGACATAAGGAATAAATTGAAGGGAAAACAATGTCAATATGTTCTCTAAACGTAAATCGCAATCTCATTCCTAAATGACAATGATTCCCCTGTGTCAAATAAACTTTTACATTCAGATCTGCATTTCAGAAATGCTGATTCATCCAATAATTATACAAGTATTTATGAACAAGTCACTGAATCATTAATTCAAACCTATTTAAAAAATAAATAATTCATTTAGATTAAACATTTTAAAAAAGACTGCAGAAATGAACAAAAATCGAAAACAAAACAAAAACTGTGATTCTCAATTTACCCAGAATCGTGCAGCTCTTCGTTTTAATTTATTGTACAAAAAAAAAAAAAAAATTAAGGTGCATCTATTAGTCTTGTAGTCTACAAAATTGATTAAAATGAAGTGAGTTTATGATTACTAGAGAACAAATATCTGCCAATGGGCTTAGAAAAATCAACTGACATCAAAGGGAAGTTTTCATAACTTGCTGACAGATCATTTTTCTTGTTCTACGCATAAACCCACTTCATTTTGTTCAGTTTTTTCATCTCAAGCAAAAGTATTTTGATTTAAAGACGTTTAGATATTTGTATTGGAAAACAAGACAAAAATACTGAGGAAGATTTTCATTTTTTGCAATGCATACAACCATACCAAACCAAACTTAATGCCATGACTTTATGAATTTAAGACTTTCTGTTCTGATTTAAGACCTTTTTAGGCCTTTGTTTGTGTAAGGGTGAATTAAGGGTGAAAGACCGGCAGAAATCCTGTTGCATTTAAGCCTAAATGCTTTCGAATGTACTGTACATGTCCTCACCTCCTGTTGCCATGGTGCTGAGGGAGTTGATCTAGCTCCACCTGCTGGTCGAACACAGTAAATGTAGAATAAGACTCCACCATCAAACAGGAGGGGTCTTCTGGTTGTCCTGGAACCTTTCCTAGCGGGTACTGTTTCCAGGGGACTTTATCTGATTGGACACAAAACCATCAGATTTAACTCAAACCACATCATTCAAGAACATCTCAGGATTTATGACTAATTTACCAACTACAGCTAGTTGAGGAGAAAAGTAAGGTGATTAGCCTGATGTTTTGAGCTGTCGCTCACATTGAACCCCCGCTGACATAACTTGTGCTAGTTCATCCTAGTATTTGGAGTTGTGGAAACAGTACAATGACTGCAGAAGTGTGCAGATGGTCTGAATTTATAAATTAATGTATTATTTAAGTAACAGGTGTCGAAGCATTACATTTATTTGTAATTAACTGTAGACAGCACAAACATCACATTTCATAAACAGAAGGCAATCCATAAACTAACTGCATTGTTATTTTAACATGGTTGAAACAGGAGGTCTCCCATCCAGGTACAGACCAGGCTCAACAAGTCTTGGTCTACAGGGTGATATGGCTGTTAATGCAGCATCTGTTTTTTCCCGTCATCCTTTGGCAAGTGTTACATTATTTGACCATGCTCTTATTCAAGCAAATGCTTTTAAACCATTCAAGCGCGATACGACACAAAAGAGAACACAGTTCAGTACTGGCGCATGTCTGTGACTCACCTGTCTGTGTGACTCACGACTCATGCACACAGAAAGCCGCTTCAGACATCGCTTGAATGGACAAAAAATCTGAACTGGTCTGACTGGGCCAATGGAAAATTTTTTGCCCCTATTTATCGAAGAGCACAGCTAAATTTGGCATTCATTATAATGGGTTTATGTAAAGATTGTCTTAAGTTCTCTTAAATTAAATGTTATATTTTTTACATTTAAAGCTTTCAATTATACTGAATGGCTATAATTAATGACTAAAATTAAGAAAAAATATCAATTTCATATTGGCATCGGTGATGCCTTCTTTCATTAAAAAAAGCCATTAAACAAATTTTAAATATAGGCTGTCTTTATGTTATCACTACATTAATTTGGATATTAAATGTGAAATTATTACAATATAAAAATATATTAAAAACTTTAATGTTAGATGCCCATAATTTAAATCGATTGACAACACCTGTCCGAATGCAATGACAGGATGTCTTACCTGCCTGTCAACAAATGTATTTACTCACTTCTGCTCACACAGACATCACACGTCATTAGCGCGTTCCATAAGGCTATGCAGAGTTGTAGACAGCGACTGCATCTGAAATCGCATACTTCCCTACTATATAGTAGGCTAAAAACAGTATGTGACAAAAGATGTATGTACCCGGTTGACCTACTATTTCCAGCGAGATTCTGAAGTGTGCATACGATGGACACTTTACTATCCCATGAGGCCAAGGGAGAAGATTTGTGTGTATATATATATATATATATATATATATATATGTATGTATGTATATGTATATACACACACACATATATATACATATATAAAATATTATAATATATATTATTTTATAATATTATATTATATTTTATAATATATATATATACAGTGAGTAAAATAAGTATTTGAACACCCTGCTATTTTGCAAGTTCTCCCACTTAGAAATCATGGAGGGGTCTGAAATTGTCATCGTAGGTGCATGTCCACTGTGAGAGACATAATCTAAAAAAAAAAATCCAGAAATCACAATGAATGATTTTTTTAACTATTTATTTGTATGATACAGCTGCAAATAAGTATTTGAACACCTGAGAAAATCAATGTTAATATTTGGTACAGTAGCCTTTGTTTGCAATTACAGAGGTCAAACGTTTCCTGTAGTTTTTCACCAGGTTTGCACACACTGCAGGAGGGATTTTGGCCCACTCCTCCACACAGATCTTCTCTAGATCAGTCAGGTTTCTGGGCTGTCGCTGAGAAACACGGAGTTTGAGCTCCCTCCAAAGATTCTCTATTGGGTTTAGGTCTGGAGACTGGCTAGGCCACGCCAGAACCTTGATATGCTTCTTACAGAGCCACTCCTTGGTTATCCTGGCTGTGTGCTTCGGGTCATTGTCATGTTGGAAGACCCAGCCTCGACCCATCTTCAATGCTCTAACTGAGGGAAGGAGGTTGTTCCCCAAAATGGTGTTCTTGGGATGGTACTCATCATTCTTCTTCCTCCAAACACGTTTAGTGGAATTATGACCAAAAAGTTCTATTTTGGTCTCATCTGACCACATGACTTTCTCCCATGACTCCTCTGGATCATCCAAATGGTCATTGGCAAACTTAAGACGGGCCTTGACATGTGCTGGTTTAAGCAGGGGAACCTTCCGTGCCATGCATGATTTCAAACCATGACGTCTTAGTGTATTACCAACAGTAACCTTGGAAACGGTGGTCCCAGCTCTTTTCAGGTCATTGACCAGCTCCTCCCGTGTAGTTCTGGGCTGATTTCTCACCTTTCTTAGGATCATTGAGACCCCACGAGGTGAGATCTTGCATGGAGCCCCAGTCCGAGGGAGATTGACAGTCATGTTTAGCTTCTTCCATTTTCTAATGATTGCTCCAACAGTGGACCTTTTTTCACCAAGCTGCTTGGCAATTTTCCCGCAGCCCTTTCCAGCCTTGTGGAGGTGTACAATTTAGTCTCTAGTGTCTTTGGACAGCTCTTTGGTCTTGGCCATGTTAGTAGTTGGATTCTTACTGATTGTATGGGGTGGACAGGTGTCGTTATGCAGATAACGACCTCAAACAGGTGCATCTAATTTAGGATAATAAATGGAGTGGAGGTGGACATTTTAAAGGCAGACTAACAGGTCTTTGAGGGTCAGAATTCTAGCTGATAGACAGGTGTTCAAATACTTATTTGCAGCTGTATCATACAAATAAATAGTTAAAAAATCATATATTGTGATTTCTGGATTTTTTTTTTTAGATTATGTCTCTCACAGTGGACATGCACCTACGATGACAATTTCAGACCCCTCCATGATTTCTAAGTGGGAGAACTTGCAAAATAGCAGGGTGTTCAAATACTTATTTTCCTCACTGTATATATATACACACACACACAATTTAATTTTTGCTTTTAGTAGGCTAGTTTTTGTACTTTAACGCAACTTATTTTATATCAGTTAGTTGCTTAGGTAGCAGTTAATAATAATAAAATAGTCACTATAGGCAATGGGTGGGAAAATGTATATATGCATGCAATATGTATGTTTCATGAACAAATTATTTTAAGTCTGGTTCTTTTAATCGATTCCATCCTGACTTATGAAATTTGACCTTGCTCGTGAGTTAGTGGATTGAATCAGGCTCGTACAATTGACCTAACCACTGAACTGCTATTAAAGGAATAGTTCACATCAAAATGAAAATTCTGTCATCATTTACTCACCCTCAAATTATTTCAAACATGTATGAATTTCTTTGTTCTGCTGAACACAAAGGAAGTTATTTTGAAGAATGTTGGTTACCAGACAGCTGATGTACACCATTGACTTTCATAGTAGGAAAAATGGAAGTCAACTGTTTGGTTACAGACATTCTTCAAAATATCTTCTTTTGTGTTCAGCAGAAGAAAGAAATTCATACATGTTTGAAACAACTTGAGGGTGAGTAAATAATGATAGAATTTTCATTTTGAAGTGAACTATTCCTTTAATAAATACTATTATTAAAAAATGAAATCTTTTACAAAAAAGCTGGTATGGGACTGTTAGTGTTACCTGTACACATGCTCCATGCTGATCCTCGTAATGCAGAGTTTCTGTCCTGTACGGTTTCTGTGCTTAGCTTTTCCTGGAGCTCCTCTGTGGGCGGAGCCTGCAATGATACGGGGGTGTGGTTAGATGAGTGTGTGTCTCTGTTCTGTGCGGCATTCCTCTTTAGTCTCTCCTGGAGGTTCTGTAGGGTGTACACAGGCTGAGCAGGGTCTGAGGGTCCAGGGGAAGAGTTTCCATGGTAACCCTGTGTATAAATACTGCAGAGCTGAAGCAGGTTCTGCTGAGCGTCATGTGGGAGAGGCTTATCCATGTCACTGAAAATCCTTAAAAGGCAAGAAGTAAGATTTGATTAGTTACCTTCACCCACGCTGTGTATGCGAATATGCATGCGCATGTGCACACTCACTGTCGCAGAAGGAAAGGTGTAGCGGTGCACGGTGCGTTCACACATGCAGAAATCAGATTCCGCCATGGAAACTGTACTCTGTTCAGAAAGATCCTTTCCTTTGATATTTTTAGTCGCTTGTGAGCCTTCAATTCACCTGCTACAGACATACACCGAGAAGTTTACACTCTCAAACACACTTTTAAAAAACAATGGGTCTCACTCACTAAGGGTGCGCATGCACAACTCAGCATACAATTTCTCGAACAAATGATTCACCAATACAATACTAATTTTAGAATTTCACTCTAAAATTTATGAAAAATGCAACTGAAACCTCACATATGCAAAAATCTCATAGGGTGGACTAATAATCATGTTGAGATGAAACTTTATACACAGATATTTCATGTTAAATATACTTCATCATATACCATGAAAACGTTGTCTGTGCATATAAATACAAAACAATCCATGCAATTATTAATGAATGAGACCCAATTAGTTTGATTTTCAAATGATAAAACAATAAATAAACTGTTCATAATAAGGCAAAAAGATTTTGGACACTTATTTCAAGAGATCAGGTTTTCACAACAAGGAACGTCTTTTGTTAAACTGTTACGTTTCAATCAATATATCCAATGTTTGAGAATTTGGCTTAATTTAGCACAACTAAAATTTTGCACACTTATAATTTTTTTTTTTGATGGTATTTTATTCAGAGTAAAACTGACTAAAATGAATGAATATGACATGACAAAAGAGTTGAACACTGCATTCTTAGTTTTAATGTGGCCTTCCTACTCCTAGTGTGGCTTAAGTGTCCAAAAACTTTTTAAGGGCCACTGTATATACAACCACAGGCACCAAGAGGACATCTCAGATTCATACTTTTGCTGTTGCAGAGTAAAATTTCGGAGATCCAGGAGGCAATGTAGTAAGTTCTGTGACTGGATGGCTCATTCGAGAGCTCAGCGAAAAGTTTGTCAAGGATCAGATTTATAAAGATGGATGAATTCAGGACCTTCAATAACGGCAACCAGAAGTGCAAAAACACTCGAGGAAGACAAGGGGCGAACACGTCGTCAGAGTCCTCTACGGAGAGAGATAGAGAGAGAGAGAGAGAGAGAGAGGCTAATTTAATTTGAGTCAGCAAATTACTGCTTTATAAACAAGATGTAGTGCATTTGTACCAGAGGGGTCAATATCCAAAGACTCCAGTTGTTCTGCAGTGGGAATAAGGAATCCATCCTGCATTAAAACATCAGCGAAGATGTTGCTGCAACACAGACAGAACAGCTGGCAATGAGACACATACTCTTTAACCTACCAGAAATAAAGACTTGCTAAATTGAACACATGCACAGACCTGGCCTCTGTGGCAAAGTGTTTGATCTGCGTTAGGATCCAGCTGAGATCAGCGCTGGCATCCGGCCACATGTCACGCTGCCTTCCCTGCTTTGTCAGGTCTTCGTATATCTGCCAAACACACCAAAACAATAGGCAGGCACAGCTCACATTATTATCATCTCTACTAGAAACTACTACAGTGTTTCCCATAGATTAGAAAGCAATTTCTGGTGGGGGGTGGGGGGGCTTGGGGGCGTGTGTTGTTCCACCCAAAGGGGGTGGTTCAAAATAATTCCTTCGTTAATAATTCGTTACATAGAATTTTTTTTTTTTTTTTTTTAAATGCTTCACACCTTCACAAAATCCACACACCCAACCCAAAATCCACACATTTAACACCCTAAAAATGACATAACATTATTTATAATAAGTGTATTTGATTCACAGCTTATATGGTGTTTTGACCTCGACAACCCAACTGCATTTTACCCCAAACTTGCGACTAACGTTAGTTAACTTACTAAAGAAGGCGCAATCGCTTGTTTGCTAAGGGTCGGGTCGGGGCTCCAACATTAACACACTGACAACATGTATTCAAATATAAAATATTTTTTGATCTCGGACGATCTCGTTTTCATGGAGACAGATGCAGTGTGCACGGAGGGGAGGGGCTGTGTATGTGTGTGTGTGTGTATGCGAGAGAGACACGTGAGTGACAGAGAGACGGAGGGAGAGCAGGGAAGGGAAATGCAGTGAACGAATATGCTGCGTGTTTTAAATAGCGTTAAAAAAATGAATGAATAAAGAAACGCAATATGTGGCGGCCGGTGTTGATTCTGTTGATTAGTCTATGTGTGGGAAACACTGTACTACATTAGTAAAAGAAACAATCTTACCAAACATCACCAATCATAACCGTTTAAAGGTTTTATTTTTTATTAAAATGTAGCTCATGTCTATTCTACAGACCCACAATGTAATTATACATATACCAAAAACATTCAAATGTTGACTACTGTTTTAAGAATTCAATGTATTCATACATTTTACTCATTTGACATACTTTTGCAATAATTCTATTTAGTAGGGAGATAAGCATATTCGGAAGAGTTCCAACACTTGACTCTGTGTCAGAAACAAAAGCTCATACTGCCCTCTGCTGGTGTAAATTGGGATAGAATGCACAATGTAACATTTATCCCAGACTTACCTGAAACTGTTCCTGTACATAAGAGTTGAGCAGTTCTCTGACTTTTTCTGAAAGGTAGAGCATAAGCAGAGCTAACATTTAACCTTCTGCTACTTTTGATTACAATATAATATACAATATTATATTATATCATATTACATACAATCAGGGTTTGAAATTAACACTCGCCAACCTGCCAAATGCGGATAAAAATCAACTGTGGCGGGTAACGCTGTCAAATCACCAGCCAATTTGGCATGTTATGTTTACTCACTTTGCTGGGGATGTTCGTGATGCCAAATCTGCGCAGATTTAGCTCAAATACAGATTTAGCTCGAATAGAGAGTCATCATGATATATTAAATGGCTTATATGAACACACGTCACTACACTACGCAACAAATAACGATGCACTTGTTCATTTGCATTGAAGCAATAGCGGAGATTAAAAAGCGTTTGGTTAACAGAAAAGACATTTTTTCCAACAGCCTACATTTTTTGTTTTTTATGTTTTTTGTACTGTATTGATCTGTCCACCTAAAACACATTTTTGATGAAAAGGATGAGGATGAAAGAGGAAGCTGGAAATGGCTGGATGACAGGATTTTGTTTAAATAAGAAATGAATTTACGAAATCCAAATATATATAAGCTGTGACGCAGTTAATCTGGTTCACATCTTTTTCTTTTCTTTTTTTTGGCTAGTAGAAGTTCTGAATGGCAGGAAACTTAAAAATTTTGTAGCCAAATTAGCCGATGAGTGAAAAAGTTCATTTCAAACCCTGTATACAATACAGTTCAAAAGCCTGTGGTTTAAATGTTTTTGAAAAAAGTCTGTTAGGCTCACCAAGGCTACATTTAATTTAACAAGTAATACATTACAAACAGTTATATTGTGAAAAACTATTACAATTTAAAATAACTGTTTTCTGTTTATGATACAATATAATGTATTGAATTTACTGAATTTTCATCAGACATTACTCCAGTCTTCATGATCCAGATCAGATATTATAATCTGCTGATTTGGTGCCGTTTCATTATAAAAAAAAAATTTTTTTAACCATGAGGCATTTTTTCAGGATTCTTTGATGAATAGCATGTTCAAAAGAACAGCATTTATTTGAATTAGAAATCTTTTGTAACATTATAAATGTCTTTCCTGTCAATTTTGATCAATTTAATGCATCCTTGCTGAACAAACGCATTTGACAACTTTGCTGATTCTGAACAAAGCTATAACGCTTTGCATTTTAAAGGAATAGCTCACTTCAAAATGAAAATTCTGTCATCATTTACTCTAAGGTAAGATACTTGAACACAAAGGAAGATATTTTGAAGAATGTCGGTAACCAAACCGTTGATGTATCCACATTGACTTCCATAGTATTTTTTTTCCTACTATGGAAGTCGATGAAGTTACATCAACTGTCTGGTTATCGGCATTCTTCAAAATATTTTCTTTTGTGTTCAGCAGTAGAAAGAAATTCATACAGGTTTGAAACAACTTGAGGGCGAGTAAATTATGACAGAATTTTCATTTTGAAGTGAACTTTAAATGATTAGAAATACCCTTTATACACTACAAAGGTATTTGGTATTTTTTATACATTTTGTGTTACAAAATTGTCATGGGTTTTTTTTCAGCCTTGTTCCAGTTTCTGAGGTGTAAGAATAGCATGAAAAATCTGATCAGTCTTTCATTTTCCCTCCCTGTAGTTCCACATCTTTGCCCAACCAAGGGATTTTTGAGTGTAAAAGGCTACTCACTGTGTGCCTCAATCTCTTTCTGTCTGCTGAGTAGATCTCTCTCATGTCTTTTAACAATCTCCTCCTCATCCTCCTCTTCTGATGAAGAGTTCCAGTCCTCTGCCAGCTGACTGCCCATCTGGCGGGACCAGTACTCTTGATGCAACCAGTCCAGCACAAATCCACAACCTGAAGAACACAAACAAACATAAACACTACAATGACATTTGCAGCAAACTGAGAAGTGAAAGCATGAGCTTATCTAACTTTGAAAGTGCATGCATGTAAGGGAAATACCGTATCTCACCTTTTCGGCACCACTTTAATGATGGAAGTCTGCGGTGTGTCAGATCATGCCTGAGGTTTACCACCCACTCGGGAATATTTATCTGCCAGAGAGACAAACTGTAGTCAGACTGCAGTTATAGCAGATTATGAAAGACGTTCATCCGAGTTGATGCGTGACTTACATTTCCGGCTAACCTTCGCAAGGGTCTGGCGACTTTTTTCTGTTGCCGTTCTGTGATGAGATTAACAAACCTGAAACACATCATACTCGTTCAGTCATTTTCACTTCAGTAAAGTCAAATGCACTGATTTGCATGCTTTAAGTGCACTTGGATGATAAACATACCGAACCAGCGCCATGCCATAGAGCAGCACAAGATCACCGGCCTCCAGCTGACCCGTGCTGTCCAGCACCTGACATCGGACCAGGTCCGCGGTGCTCTCCACGGCCACCGGAGTGCTTTGCCCAAACCTGTGGCAACAGACAGAAAGTCAGAGACAACACTCCACACTGTCCTAATCAACTCGTTTAAATTGAAAGCTTGAAAAACAGTTTGAGAAAAACATAAAAATAAATAGTTCACCCAAAAATAAAAGTTCTGTAATTTAAGGTGGGGTAAGAGATATTTGAAAAACACTGTTTGAAAGTTTGTCAGATCAACACAACAACAAACTTGTAGCCAACCAGCATTAGTAAATCAGTGACTTATTAGTAAAATTATGATCTTTTTGATGAAATCTGAGAACTTTCTCTCCCTCCATTGACAGCTACGCAACTGACACTTTGACACTTCAAAAAGTTCATAAAGAGATTGTAAAACTAATCCATTTGAATTGAGCGGTTTAGTCCAAATTTTCTAAAGAGACACAATTTGTGTTTTAGATTGAGATTTAATTTAGTCTTTTAATCACATATAAACATTGATCAGCGAACATAAACAGAAGCTCAACTGAACCTGCTTGATGCACAAGAACCTCATTGGTTCTTGCGGAAGCTCAATAAAATTTTGACTATACCACATGGATTAGTGTTACGATCACTTTATGAACTTTTTGAAGCATCAAAGTGGTAGTTGAGTAGCTGTCAATGGAGGGACAGTAATCTCTCAGATTTCATCAAAAATATCTTCATTTGTGTTCCGAAGATGAACGAAAGTTACAGGTTTGTAACGACATGAGGGTGAGTAATTAAAGACAGAATTGTCATTTTTGGGTGAATTATCCCCTCAAGAACTAGCATGACAGTTAGTCAGTCTTAATTTTTTATTCAAATTAGACCAGTCTACCCTTTTATGTAACTGACTTACAATTTATGACCTGAGGCCGGTTGCATAAACATATTACGTTAAGTCAGTGTAAGTTCTAGTGAGCCGTAGCAGTTAAGTCAGGGGCAGTCAGTCTAACGTTACCTATCGGTATCAAATTAGGCTACACTACGTTTTTATGTAACTTATTAAAAAAAAAAAAAAAGAAACTATGAACAGTCTTTAAGAAAAAAATAGATGTCTAACTTGTAAGACTAATCTAAGCAGTTTATCCAACAGCCGGTTGCAAAAACCATCAGAATTTGGATAAAGCCAATATAATCTATTTTTAGGACCCTCAGAATTTATTGTATTTTTACACTATTTCAAGGGGAATTTGACCAAATTTGAGCACATCCGCAGAGCAAGAAAACCATAATGCTAAAGACAATACATCAGATGTCACGTGACCCGCGTGATCTCCAACACTATACTCAAAACATCAGATCCATCCCTGACCACCGTGACGTTACCTGCCCTTCCACGCGGAGATCCTGTGCAGCGCGTGTTTCTGCAGCGCGGGCTCTTTGGAGTACAAATACTCCATCACATGCTCGTACTCCGCTTTGTTCATCCAGGCCACGACGTGACGCGTCTTCCCCGTCGTTTTCTTCTTCATCGTCAGATTTGTATGCTTTCAAATTATGTAGTATATGGAGCCACAGCGGATAAATAAGCCTGTGCAGCTGGAGTCGGGAAAAAATGAAACATACGATTCATGTAAATCTAATGTATCCTGAACACACCACGGTCCTACGCCCCGCCAGCGGTGCAGCAGGTTGAACGTTCCCCTTGAACAAAATGTTGAACAATGGTTCCGTGCGTACCAACCAGAATTCTACAAAAACAGAGGGTTCAAAAGAGAGCTGGGAATTATTATATTAATTGCATTGCAAATTATTTCTATAGTTATAGTCTATGGCAATAAAAAACAGTTTACTCAAACTCTTGGTCAGTCAAAATTATTCAGCATTAGTACAATGCTGATGAGCACGATCAGCCATTTTCAGAGAGATACGTTTCAAAGCAGTCACATTAAACTTCCAGCTCTTCTGATAAAACCCAGTCATATTTTGATGTTAGTATCACACATTGAAACGGAGAGATTCTAAGATTCATAAAACACTGGATTAACATTCAGTACGAACACAAAGTGACATGCTACTATTTTTGGACCTGCTACCATGGTACACGAGTAATAATTTAGTAGCCTACCATTGTATCAAAGTACCACAGTATAAAAATACCTTACCACCACAATACATTTTGTACGGGACACTATTGGTTGTATGATACTCCAATGAGCATCTATAGGATATATATATATATATATATATATATATATATATATATATATATATATATATATATATATATATATATATATATATATATATATACAATTTATCATGTTTAGGTATTTCATTTAAATATATTGAATATTGAATATGACACTGAATATGACATCATCTAGATAAAATTGGAGTATTTTTGTGTTTGAAAAGGATCCCGTTAAATTGAATAAAATAACATTACGAAATTGTCTAAAACCATGAGGCTTTAAAAGTCAAAGAATAATATTTTAAAACAATCAATAGTCATAATAAAGAAAGCCAACGTTTTTTCCTAGTCTAATTCTACTCATTCTAATATATATATATATATATATATATTATATATATATATATATATATATATATATATATATATATATATATATATATATCACTTTCGTATATATATATATATATATATATATAAATATATATATATATATATATATATATATATATATATATATATATATATATATATATATATATATATCAGAAAGTGATTGTTGTTCACGAAGAGTCTCACTTCTTTAGTGTGAAAAGATTTCTCTAAAATGAAGGGTTTTTTTTCAGCTTTGAGACCAGTTAGCAAGATAAAGTCCTTTCTCCATATAAAGTCTAATTGTTCCGCAAGTGAAACGCATTTCCCGTACCAAACTCTGCCATTCAACAGAGGAAGCCAAGACGAGCTTGGAATTTCTGGGGAAAATTACGTCAGTGTTGGAATTGTGTGGGATACCCCCACCTCGCATTCCCAGAGCGCGCGCGTTCGAGCCCTGGCGTCTCTCTCTCTCTCTCTCTCTCTCTCTCTCTCTCTCTCTCTCTCTCTCTCTCTCTCTCTCTGCCACACAAAGCAGCAGCGTGAGCGTGTATCTCGTATAACGGGGCCTGTGCGAATCCGGGCGGAGTTTAGTCAAACGCGCTTTGCTGTGCCTTCAGCGGCTGGGCTGGGTGTGGTTTTCAAAACTCAGTTCCGTTAGCAGGAAATCGACTCTAGGACCACCACCACAGTTACTTCTCTGAGCGACAAAGACGCAGTGAAAAGTGTAACTTTGTCTTCGGGATCTGGAACGGATTTCAAGAGAAGCTTTTCCACACGGGCGGTGACGGTCGTTCACTCTTACGCGTGGACATCAGCCGATGGGAAAAAGTTTGGCTTTTTGCTGACTTCATTTTATCAGTTCAGTTTGTGACACATCCGCGAGAGAAGAGGCAAACAAAAAAACAGACAAAATGCCGAAAACGGTGAGTATTCATGAGAAATGGAAGCCATTGTTTTGAATTCGTATTGTAGCAAACCAAACAGACGAGATTTCACAGTGTTTTTATAAAAGCTGCGCATTTTCGGTGAAACGGGAGACAGTAGCGAGTAGCGACGCGTAGGCGCTCGAAAGGGGCGAGGATGGTCTTTCTCTTGCAGGCTTTATTGTCAGCCGGTTCCCGCGGCTGAACAGTAGGCCATACGCAGTGCACTATTTATGGCAAGAATTTATTATTTGGACAATGACGGTCGTTCATCCGATCCGAGCGCATTGAAGAATAAATTGCTGTGTTGCAAATTGAAAAGGCGGTTTCTCTAATACTTTCGCTGTACGGTGCATTTTATAAGAAATCGTCTAGACCGGTGAAGTTAGCATGTTTTTTTCCTAAACCATTTTATTCTAACATACTTCTAATTAGCAGTGGCGTTTTGTGTTGTATAGGGGCTGAACCGTTACTCGGTGACAACCTGTAACCCCCTCTCTCCCTCCCTCCTCTCTCCCCCAATCCGATTGGCTTTCCATCAAAGTTGCTTTGAATAGACCGCGTCCAGCGATGATGAGGATTTTGATTCATCCTCATTCAGTCAATCGAATCTTTTGAATGCATTCATTCATTCATAGAACGAAAGATTTTTCAGATTCGTTCACTGACTATTTAAGATGCATCATTACGCCAGTAGGTGGCGACAAGAACGTCTTGTGTTACGAGTATTACAAAGTTTAACCGATTCCTTGAAGTCGTATTATGTTTTATTAACGTTTGAGTGTCTAACTGTTACACATCTAATAAGAGATTCAGGAAAGAGATTAAAGCTCCATTAAGTATTTCATCTACAAATGATAACAAAACAGATGTTTAAAACTGGAAAAAATGACTCGTTCAGGGAAGGTTCAGTCCAACGAAGGGGCAGGCTTAAATTCTCAAAAAAATGTTTAGTTCATTTCTGTGGTCATTTATGATTTGTTCTTTAACCGTAAACACGTGGTTAAACCAAGTATTTGTTGGCCTATATTGTTCTGTTTTCTAGAACCAGTCAAGCATGAAAGAAAACCGAAGTGAATGAGAACAGTTCGTTCACTTAAACCGATTCACATGTTCACTTTATTTAAATTAAATCATGGAATCAAAATGGACAATTTTGCAGTATTTATTATAAATACATGATTTATCCGTGCACATAATTCTTTTTGTTTATTTATTCATTTGCCCTCGTAATGAGAAGTTGTAGTTTGATATTGAAGCGATCTCATGTGATTGACAAGTTGCCTCGCACCAATAAACACGTCATCAAAGAAGAGAAGAGATGTCGCTGTATGAGAGAGGGCAAATTATTTTGATTAAAGAATATGAGGGCACGTGAATTTAAAAAATGATGTGCATGGATAAAACATTTATAATAAATACTGAAATATTCCATTAAAAAAAATCAGAATTCTTGGTGAATTCAGAAAATCAGTTCATGGTGATAGTAAAGCCTCTGTCCTGCCATGTAAGGGCACATTTTTTATCTTCTTGATAAGTGATTTGGGACTAGAAATATGAGGCATGTCAGAAGCGGCTGGTCCGGCATTTTTGGAGCTCGTCTGTCACTAGGGAGGACCACACGAGCTCATGGCGCAATCTTAGACAATTTTCCATGCCAAGGCGTGGTGCTCACTCAAATAGAGAAGAAAACTTTTTGCCCTTTTTGGCTAGAGTCCCTTTTTTTGGGTTACACCTCACAATTAATGAATCATTGTTTAGGTAAAGATTTTATTTAAGACCACATACCAACAGTAGGATAGAAACACATCTTTAAGTAGCCTAAGTTTTTAGCGTTTAGAATTTTTCCCCTCCGTGAAATATATTTCAGTGTTTGAGTGTCAGTAGTTAGTTATAGACTAGTATTGCATGAATCATATATTACAAATATTCAAAATAACCACTGTCAAAAAAGTACCATGGGCATGTGCTATGGTCTTGGGCTTGTACCATACTATTCTTTGAAAAGTACCACATAAATGCTCAAATGGCAACAATAATTCTTTTTAATCAGGCTAATGAATTGAAACAGAATTAGATTTTTGGCCCTTTTTGTGCGTCCACACAGAAATCTGAGTGTTTCAATCATTAAAACATTAGATAATTGATGAAGGTTATTATATAGTGTTATGGCGTGTTTTCACAGACAGGGCTTAGATTAAGCCAGGATTAGCCTTAGTTCAATTAGGACATTTAAGTAGCTTTTATAAATGTTCCTTAGGAAAAAAAAAGACATTACTGGTGTTCATTTTGAGACAATACAATGGAACTGACATAATTTAAGATATGTCAGTGCAAGTTGCTTTCGGTTTAAAACTGCTCAAACATGCATTTTAGTATGGAATACTAAAGGCCTAAGCCTTGTCTGTGAAACTGGGGGTATATATTGCTCAAGAGATTAGTAGTTAATAAATGAGAATGTATGAATTAAAGATTCATGAGACGTTAATGCGTGTGAAGCATTGTAGACATTATATACTGTGAGAAATAATGTTTGTTAATTTAATGCAAGATATGCTGATATTGTGGTTAAACTCAGTTTAATTTAAAGATTGTTTTCTCAAAATAGCTCAATCACATCCTTACACACATAGCTTAGATGCAGCTTACAGTTAGTTTCCTTTTTTATCTGTCATGTCCGCAGTGAAGGGAAACTCCTCAGTTGGGTGTGAATATAGACGCTAACCGGATGTAATATCAGAGGGGTTCAGGCTGAAAGAACAGGTT
The DNA here is from genome assembly GCF_949319135.1 of Squalius cephalus. Lineage (NCBI taxonomy): Eukaryota > Metazoa > Chordata > Actinopteri > Cypriniformes > Leuciscidae > Squalius > Squalius cephalus. The sequence continues at coordinate 38,253,243 of NC_137126.1, read as the reverse complement.
AGGGACGTGACACTATAATGAAGAGTGTCGGTGTAGTTGTGTGGCAGACTACTGCACACTAAATACTATTTTCTGGAATAGATGGATTTTTATGAGAACGGAAATCAGTCTAGTATGGGTAAATGTGTTTCTCCTTGTCATTGGGGACATCAGATTCATTTTTAGAGGTTTTTGGATATGCGTATAGAATCATATTGAGTCAGAACTTTTTTTGGCCGTTGTTTTAGACTCCTGCCAAGTCCAAGTGTCTCTTTCCGATAATGACTCAAGGTTTCTGTGCTTAGACTGTGCTTACATCACTTCCTGTCTGAACGTTTCCTGTTCGGGGCCAGCTAGGCTTGACGCTGCCGCACAGTACCTTATTTGGAGTTTCACAGAACTACGGCGTGCGTGCACATACACCCTCACACACACAGCTTTGTGTAGGGAGCATGGGCCCCTTTTCCGCTACAGAGTTCTGTTGCCCAGAATGCAGCTGTGTATCACAGCTAATATACTAAAATGGCCTCTTTTTTGAATCGACACACTCCTCTCTCTCTTTCCGTTCACTCACATGCATTCACAGTCACACATGTGCATCTATCTCCAGTCATCAGTTCCTCTCAGTGTAATGAGTGGGAGTTTTGTGACCTCCGTAGGTTCAGGTCACAAGGAGTGTGCAGGCAAGAAGTGAGGAACTTGTAAAGGTCAACTTAACACTATAATCCATGTGCAATTATTATTTTTTAAACAGTTTTGTGTAAATTTATAGCCAGATCTGTTATTTGAATCAGAAGTTTACATTACCATTTTAAAAAGTTGGGGTTGGTATGATTTTTTAAAAAGTCTTGTTCATCAAGGCTGCATTTATTTGATCAAAAATACAGTAAAACAGTAATAATATGAAATGTTATTCAATTTAAAATAACTGTTTTCTATTGTAATATATTCCTTTGATGGCATAGCTAAATTTTCAACAGCCAGTCTTTAGTGTCACATGAAATCCTTATAATATGTGTTTTGGTGCTTAGGAAAGATAAGTTATAATTATCAATTTTGAAAACAGTTGTTTTGTTCAATTTATGGAAACTGTTAGGATTTTTTTAAAAAGTATTCTTTGATGGATAGAAAGTTCAAAAGAACAGCAATTATTTGAAAAATAAATCTTTTCTAACATTTTAAATGTCTTTATCGTCACACATCCTTGCTGAATAAAAGTATTAGCCTAGTTACTTAACAAAAATCTTACTGACCTCAAACTTCTGAACTTCTGCATCTTTTTAGTGCATGTTTTCTGGATCGTATTGTTCATATCCTCTTTGCCATATTGAAGTTTAGGTTTAATTCTATTGACAAAAGTACACAAATATGTTTTGGTATGTACTAAAAATGAGTCTAATGTCCAGACCATAAGTCCTCTATCTGATTTAGAACCATAGAGATGATCCAGACCCTTCTGAAATTAGTATTACAGTCAATAATGTCTAAATTGTAACCTATTGATAAATATACTGCTTAAAAATGATTCTTGACCATACCATTTTAAATGACCAAATCATGAAGTCAGAACTGGGAGTTGGAGGTCTCTGGTATGTGCAAAGTGGATGGATTAACTGCACACACACACACACACACACACACACACACACACACACACACACACACACACACACACACACACACAGATTAATGATCTTTAATAAGGTAAAGCTCCAGGGGGGTTTGAGGGGAAAGTTCTAGAATTTGTTGAACAGTTCACATCTCGATGGAGGAAAACTGCAGCATTGAACGACATCTCACTTCAAACCTTATGTGAGTCGAACTGTATGTGTTTAAAGTAAAGCAATACAAATAGATTGCTGAATTAATAGTTAAGTAAATTTGCAAGTGGTTTTGAACTGTCATGAAAAGCTTTGAGCAAGATGTTTTGTATAGGACTATTATGGAAATGCAAAATACTGGTGTCAGTTTTTCTCTGCATTTTATTTTTGAAGAACTTCCACTTCAGAGTAAATGAGCTGTATTCATTTACCGACAGAAGCCTTTGGTGTAGAGTTAAGGACCTCGATTGTTTAATCAGCTGGAGTGTCTTCTATTTAAATGTGTTTTTGTGAGATAGCCCATTGTTAAAATGGATTTTTGATTTCAAATTCATATCCACATTCTAAAAATTGCTGGGTTGTTTCAACCCATGTTTGGGTAAAATATGGACAAACCCCAACTATTGGGCTTGAATGAATTCGGAATTAATTAAAAAAATGTAATTAGTTGGGTTTGCCCATATTTGACCAAAACGTGGGTTGAAACAACCCAGCATTTTTTAGAGTCCACCTAAGGCTGTGTGTGTTTCTATTTTATTTCAGCATTGGAACATCTGCATTGGAAGTTCCTGATAATATGTTTGTGTAAATGCATAGCAGTGTTTCTGTAAATCGGATTTCAAGAGGGAGATTTGACCCTGCACTGCAGTAACAAGAGTTCATGTAAATATTTCTGTTCTCTGCAATATGGAAGTTCGGAATAGTTCCTTTTTAATGATTATTCTTTCATTTCTACTATTTGCATAAATGTTGTTTATGCTGACACAAGACAGTTAAGCTAATTATCGACAGCCTGTTATTGATGTCTTCATTGAACACTTTTCCATTTTAACCATGGACAAACGTGTGGGCAGATGTGCATTAAATGGCCTATACAAGGTCAGGTGAGGATTAACCAAAGATGCACTCAGATTCTGCAGTCTCAGTTTTTTTGAGGGGGAAGTATTGTGGAGTCATTATCTTAAATCGCATAACCAAAGGAGGGAGAGGGAGGGAGAGAAACAGAGTTTGACTTTCACCACCATGTTAGTTAGTGGTGTCAGTTAACTGAGGGTAACGCTAGAATAAACACACAAATATACAGAGTCTATTAGCTTTTTATCTCCCCTCATCTGCCTGATAGAAACAGCAGCCATTTTGTCCCTGTTTGAGTGCATATTCAGGCCTACTTCAGGCCCAGTGTGTGTAAATGGGATAAAAACACTGTGAAACTTGTGCCGATTTTCTATATTGGATTTGTCTGTGAACTTGTGCCAGTTAGTTCAAATATTTGCTCTAATAGTCTTTTCAGTGGAGTAATTAGATTTCCTGGCTTGTTCTGATTTCAGAATAGTCTTGTTCCTGGCTTGGTCTGGTTTTTGTAGGATTCAGTCAGTGTGTGGGCT